>NW_018735347.1:0-156082 GCF_002204515.2 Aedes aegypti
AAAAAAAATACATTTTCACTATAACTGTGAAATTTATCGCGATGACCCAAACATTTTATGATCTTAAATATACTCATATTTAAGGCCATCAGATTTGCAGAACACTGATAATAAATTTCTGTTGGAAAAAACTACAATATTTTCACAAAATAGTAAAAAAAATACAGGAAAATACAGGTTGTCTACAGTAATTTCATATTTATCGCAATGAGTCATCAGTTTTATAATTTTAAACTCTTTGTTTGTTCATGAGAAACAAATTTCATGAACATCGTTGATCGCTGTTTGTTCAAAGAACTACAATATATTCACAAAATCTTGTTAAAATACAGACAAATCTTAAATTTCTGCTGCAATGTATTGATTGCCTCTAGATCAATTAAAAGATTTGAAGTATTTTTAGTTATGAAAATAAATATATTTACCAAAACATGTTTGATGTTTTTTAAAGAACTACAACAATTTCACAAAACTATGAATAATACAGGGAAATTACGATCCTAACAACAGTTTTGAAATTCATTGCAATGATATATGTATTTTGTGATTTTAAAATATTGTCATATTTAGGGTTATCAAGTTTTTCACAATATAATCGATGAAATTTTATTAAAAGAACTACAATATTTTCACAAATTATCATATAATACAAAAAATATTCTGTTGCTACCGAAGTTTGAAAATTTTATCATCTATATAATTTTCTAAATCGTTGTGTATTTTCAATAAAAATAAATGAGCTCAAAATTATTAGAAGCTGTATGTTGGTTTGTTCCTTTGGAATATTGTAAAACTTTCTAATTATGAAAACATAACCCAATTACGAACTGTAGCGGAAATAAATCCGAGGTACATTCGATTTGCATAATCTGCTGATTTAGACATAGCGTGATACATTCTAGCAATATTAAAAACTTTCAAATGAAGTCATCTGACTTAATTTTTATGTGGTAAAATTATTCTTTATATTAAAAACACAAGACGCCTTGAGCGGCTATTGGATCAGTAGGTATTTTTTATGTTTCAATAATCGCTCATTCAAAAATTATTATGTATACTAATTCTTTTTGCTGAAGTAGGTATAATTTGACCATACAAAATAGCAGGATAAATAACGAAATTCTTATTATGTAATGCTTTTTATCCAGTATGTTCGTCACGAAATCTGTTTACCGTGAGCGGAATAGGAACACTTAGATGCAGTAACAGTTTCAATTAAATATGTTTTATGAATGTTTTTAAAAATAATTTCTATATTAACGCTGATCATCTATACTTGGAGCTACATTGTAACATAAAAAAAGTATTGATCGACTCAATAGTTATTTTAAAATGAACCTTCGAACACCTTACTTCCCTTAAATGAGGGGAATATGGTGCACAGATGGTACTCTGTTTCTTTTCCCTGCGAAATAGGAAAACTACGGTGATAGTAAACAGTACGATGTGGTTAAACATTAAAATATCTGTAAGTTTTCCTTAGCAATAGGTAAACGAAAGTTTTTTTTTGCTTTCAACATTCTATTGTGATTGTAGTTCTTTTAAGAATAAAATGATAGTATTTGAAGCAGATTTTTTAAGATGTGTCATGTTCAAATATTATTAAAGTAAAGCTGGTTGAATCGATTCTTACTGTTTAACTTACTACATGGTAGTTAAAAGTATATGCTATTTGTACAAAATAAAAATGGATCTGAAAAAGTGACATGAAAATGGGTTATCAATTAAGCCCTAGCTGATACAGTGATTAGGGTAACTGCATATTTGAAATATTTACCTTTATATTTTTATTCTTATTCTTATTATAGGTTATTAGATAGATGGCATCAAACATGTTCTTCTTTTTTTATGAGAAAGTTTTGAACCATAAAGTATAGGTCATTGCGTGAAATTATTAAATTACAAAAGAGTCCTTAGTTTTGAATAAATTATTTAATGAAAATATGTTAGTTCTTTGAACTAACACGTATCAATTTTCGTGAACATGAAAATGGTTTGAATTAATAAAATCAATGCGTCATCGCAATG
The DNA here is from genome assembly GCF_002204515.2 of Aedes aegypti. Taxonomy (NCBI): domain Eukaryota; kingdom Metazoa; phylum Arthropoda; class Insecta; order Diptera; family Culicidae; genus Aedes; species Aedes aegypti. The sequence goes on from NW_018735347.1 coordinate 2,029, forward strand.
AATATCAAACTACACTAGATATGAGAAAATTTATAAATTGTAAAATTCATGGGTAATAGCGATTATTTTAAACTAGGTATTGCTGAAACTTTTTTTTTCTGCCATATGCTAAGCAGTTCAATATATATTTTGTAATTCGTTAAATGTACAAATTACAATGAAAAATGTTTGGTAATATAAATTCGAACTTCATTGTTAGATAAGTTCTAAGTTGTGTACAAACAAACGCTAAATTTTTATAGACTAGCTCCAGTGTTTGTAGTACTACAAATCAAACAATAGATTCCAAGCACATTTCTATAACCGCACATGAATCTACAAATAAGGACAAACTAGGGTTGAAGCAATCAACTTTTTTTTAACACCGTCATCCATGTAAGTAAAATATCATTAATTGCGTTATTATAAGTAAATGTCATTGCGACAATAATGGATTAGCTACAATTTGTAGTTGTTAGTCTCAAATATGAGAATAGTTTAAAACCACAAAATCTATGGGTCGTTGCGGTGAATATGAAGTAAGATAGTTGAAGGTATTTTTTCTGTATTATTTACAATTTTTTGAGAATGGTTTAATGCTTTGGAGAAACTATAAAATTTGCTCAGTTAATTTATGGTTTATAATATGAAAAAATATAATAAAATCATTAAAATGATAACTCCTTGCCACAATTATTATATTGCAACGGAAATCTGATATACTTCTGTTTCTTCTTCTTCTTCTTCTTTCTGGCGTTACGTCCCAACTGGGACAAAGCCTGCTTCTCAGCTTAGTGTTCTTATGAGCACTTCGACAGTTATTAACTGAAAGCTTTCTATGCCAATTGACCATTTTCGCATGTGTATATCGTGTGGCGGGTACGAAGATACTCTATGCTCTGGGATGTCGAGAAATTTCCAACCAGAAAAGATCCTCGACCGGTGGGATACGAACCCACGACCCTCAGCTTGGTCTTGCTGAATAGCTGCGCGTTTACCGCTACGGCTATCTGGGCCCCATTTCTGTTATAATACATAATAATACATAGATATGATTTGTGCAAATATTATCAACTAGTGGTCCCGGCAAACTTCGTCTTGTCATCAAGTAGGTTGTTGAAAAACGCTATGGATCGTCCCATATACAATGACAGTTCCGTTCACGCTCATTTTCCCCCACTTTTCCGGTGAATATCCTGGGATTTTTATACATTCAAACACCTCGGAACCCTTGAGGAACAAAACGGAGAAATTATCATTCAAATACGTTGACCCGTTCGTTAGCCATTTCGTGACATACAAACACCACTCCATTTTATTTATATAGATAAATAGAAATTGTTATGTTACCAATTTTGTAAACTGTTTGTCGTGCTTTGAAAACAGAAATAATAACTGCTCTATTTTTTATATTTATTACGTTGAGAATATTCAAATCGTAAACGCAACTATTATGAAAACGCAACCATAGTCAGAAACTGTTCTGTATTATTCGTGATTTTGTGAAAATATTGTTAGAGCAAATAGCCATTATAATTGTTGAGAAAGTTTGTTTTTTTTTTCAAAACTTAATAACGGTTTTAAATAATAAAATCAATTAGTCATTTTGAACAATATGAAACAAGAAAAGCAATAGTATATTCTTGTATTACATGGTATTTTGTGAAAATATTGAAGTTTTCTAACGAAATTTCATCAGTTAATCTATACAAGCTTACCAACTCTAAATGAAAATATTTTATTTAACATTTTCAAATCATAAAATCCATGGAACATTGTGGTCAATTTCAGGTTTTTATTACGATCTAACTTTTCTGGTATTTTCCACAGTTTTGTGTAAATGTTTTAGTTCTTCAGAAATCAGAAAATTATACAGATGATAAAATGTTCAAACTTCGGTAGCAACAGAATATTTTTGTATTATACGGTAATTTGTGAAAATATTGTAGTACTTTCAATAAAATTTCATCGATTATGTTGTGCAAACTTGACAACCCTAAATATGAGAATATTTTAAATTAAAAAAAGCCATGGATCATTGCAAAAAAAATCAAACTGTTGTTAAGATCGTATTTTTCCTGTATTATTCACAGTTTTGCGAAAAAGTTGTCGTTCTTTGAAAAACATAAAACATGTTTTAAAAAATGTGTATATTTTTATGTCTCACAATTGAAGCATTGTCTTTAAATTGATAAGGTCTAGAGACAACCAATTAATTGTAGAAGAAATTTCAGAATTTAATACAGAAAATTACAATACAAGATTTTGTGAAAGCATTGTAGTTCTTTGAACAAACAGCTATCAACGATGTTCAGAAAATTTGTTTCTCATGAACATACAAAGAGATCAAAATTATAAAACTATGACTCATTGCGATAAATATGAAATTATTGTAGAAAACCTGTATTTTTCTGCATTTTTCACTATTTTGTAAAAATATTGTAGTTTTTCCAACAGTAATTCATTATCAGTGTTCTGCGAATGTGATGGCCTTAAATATGAATATATTTTAAGATCATAAAATGTTTGGGTCATCGCGATAAATTTCAAGTTATAATTGAAAATGTATTTTTTCTGTATTCTACGCAGTTTTGTGAATATATTGTAGTTCTTTGAACAAACAGCAATCAAAAATGTTCAGAAAATTTATTTCTCATGAACAAACAATGAGATTCAAATAATAAAACTGATGAATCATTGCGATAAATATGAAATTACTGTAGAAAACCTGTATTTTCCTGTATTTTTCACTATTTTGTGAAAATATTGTAGCTTACCCAACAGAAATTCATTATCAGTGTTCTGCGAATGTGATGGCCTTAAATATGAGTATATATTAAGATCATAAAACGTTTGGGTCATCGCGATAAATTTCAAGTTATAATTGAAAATGTATTTTTTTTCTGTATTCTACGCAGTTTTGTGAATATATTGTAGTTCTTTGAACAAACAGCGATCAACGATTTTCAGGAAATTTGTTTCTCATAAACACACAAAGAGTTTAAAATTATAAAACTGATGAGTCATTGCGATAAATATGAAATTACTGTAGAAAACCTGTATTTTCCTGTATTTTTCACTATTTTGTGAAGATATTGTAGTTTTTCCAACAGAAATTTATTATCAGTGTTCTGCAAATTTGATGGCTTTAAATATGAGTATACTAAGATCATAAAATGTTTGGGTCATAGCGATAAATTTCAAGTTATAATTGAAAATGTATTTTTTTCTGTATTCTACGCAGATTTGTGAATATATTGTAGTTCTTTTGTAACATTCCGTTCTGTTCCTAAAGCTGACGGCTTTAGCGCCACCTTCTATAAAAGAAGGACCGTTAGCTCTGCTCAATTACCCGGATGAGACCTCCTGACTCAGGGCAGGTCAATGTTCGAAAAGAACTGAAGTTGCACTTCAACACTCGCAAACGTCTGTAGCCAATCAACCCAATCTGTACTTACCAATATTCAATTTCAACTAGATCTACTAAAAAAACTAACTATCTCTCGATAGACTACCAAAAAAGGGAAAAGAATCACTATAAAAGGTATAAACCAATCTAAAATTCAATTAATTTTATTACGTGACTCGAAATTGTGAAGGCTTGAACTAAATTTGAAGTAGGTTTATTTATACAACATTAATTACCGATCGCGATAACAAAAGCGGTCGAATTTATCGAGTTTATTGCGTAAACTCTAAGAAAACTACTTTTTTATTAAATTCAGGAAAACCTACTATTTCCTAATCGTGACGTCACGTAATTTCTTTAGGCTTGGTATTTTCTAATTATGCTAATTGGTTTTATAATTTTAGTCTTCAAGAGCAAATATGGACCGGTCTAACCTTATCGTTTCCTTGCGCAACGATTTTCCCGCGTCGGACGTCCCTCGACGACGTAACTCGTCAGCGAAGAGGTGTATTGTGGCTCAAAACCTACCTTCGTCGTCACCAAGTGGTGTGTCGGAACAACCTAAGTGGTTCGCGCGCTGGCGTGTGTGTCGGGTATAGATGTCCCCTAGCGAAGTGGAGTGAAGCCGTTCTAGGTGTCTCGGCTACGCCACGCGACTTATTGACTGGCGATCCCACTTTCGAATTTCGTAGAAGGTGTTTCACAACAACGACGACAACCAATTTCCGTTGGGTAGGCCAAACGACGATACTGTAGGAATCGGTTTGCGTCCACGATGCTCGAAGTCCGAAAGAACGTGAATCCGGACTCTAGGCTGGCCCAAAACGGCCCTATACTTGCCGCCCACGTTGCTTGGGCTTTTATCTCCTGCACAACGCGGATTAGATTTACCAATTTGCTCACTAATTAACGAAATAGGCTTACCTGAACTCAATATTCCAACTTAATTAATGTGAGGATTTCTCTAACTCACTATTCACGCTCGACAAATTCAACGCTAAACACAAAAAAGCACACAAATTAAATTAACAACACTTAAATAACTTTAAACGATCGAAAACTCACTTCAAATTTAGTACAATAAAGATTACTTATTAACTTTTCAATAGTAATATCACTCCGACAAAAATCAACTACTCGATTCGAAGCACTCCACAATAATGATTTGACCGACGCGCCCTAGATTGGTTTGAACCTAATTTCTGCGACGCAATTTCCACCCATTGGTCGATTATAGAGAGAGCATTTAACTAAAGCATCATTATAGTCATTGTTTTAGAGTTTTCTACCTGGGTTGATTCTCTACGACGCAATTAATTTCTCTACTGCGCAATAAATTTGAAATTGATATATTTCGTTTTGTTTTCATTATCAAAACCTAGGTGGCGCAGGTTTGGTTCTTGTCTTCGATTCGCTTATAAGATCTGACAGCAAAACACAAAATACAGTAGCTGGCAGCATAATAACTGACAGTATACAAAAGCTCGATAGCTGACAGCATATTGACTGACAGCAAAATTCAAAACAGACACGGATAAAAACAAACGCTTCATGATGGGTTCACAATGATCTTACATTCTCGCCCATCCTAACCAAATAAAAATTTTGAAATTGAAGATTTCGAAATTTTTATACTAAACAAAACTAGTCTAATATTCACCAAGATCACTAACACGACATAACAAACGTTGATTGAATGAAGAATCAGAATGAAACTGTATCAAATTAGATGGAATGAAAACTATTTCGGAATCTCTGATCCATATGTAGTGGCTTTTATCCTATTCATATCATATCTACCAAACTATCTAGACTAACTCCAATGTAACACCTCAAAAATATCTGAGAACAAACTTTATCTACTACATCCAATTTACCTCAGAAAGATCTGAGAACCATATCCTTACTATATGTCTTACTAAATCTACCTCAGAAACGTCTGAGAATCCTAATCATCAAAGTTAAACATACAACCGAATTACCTCAGAAACATCTGAGCATTCATTAAACTAACTCTACTTTCACTCAGATTCCAATCTGAAAAAAAAAATCTTAAACTGTACACTAGTTTGCCACGTACATAATTTGGACCAAATGATATGTTAATCTATGCTGTGAGTTATTTGACGTTATGAGAATGCTGTTAAACGGATCTGTCAAAATACATCGGGTGGGGGTGATGATTAGCCGGGCTATTGTCAAACGAAAGGGAAAGTGAAACGTAATCAAAACAAATTTGGATAGTGAATCGAACAAAATCATGAAATTTATGGAGAAATCTGTGAAATTTGGTAAAAACAAAGGGAAATCTATGGATCGATTGAAGGAGGCAAGCGACTGGACTATTGAATGAGGTATGTATCAAGTGAAATAGTGCTATTAGAGGTTGTTTATATTCGGAGAAAGTTTGGGTGTGAAAAGGAAAGTGGTCAACCTGATGATTCCTCATCCAACCAATTTGCGACAAAAGTGACTCAAGACGAAAACTAAAGGATATTCTATCTAATTGAATGATTTTATCTAATGGTACCTAACTTATCAACAACGGAGGAAACACTATAGGACATCTCGACGTTGGATTATTGCCTTACACCTCTCTGAGTATTTTTGTTCATTGTGGCTTGTTTTTGTGCATCGGCGGATGCACCGTCATAGCTGGTTTTTTTTTTATGCTCGTTTCAGAAAAGATCCGTGGTAGCTGCCAGGGATCTTGTTTCCAGTTAGATCCTCTACCACATAAGTGTTGGTTCCGAGTACTTCTCGCACTCGAACCTTGCTAAATTTGTTTCCAAATTTGCCTACGAAGTTTTTCTGCTTATTGGAAAGGTGCATTTCCTTTTTATACACAACATCTCCAACTGAGAAGTGATGCTTGGCATTAGCTCGTAAATTATACGGCGTACTGTACCTCTTATATGCTTTCATGAGATTTTCTCGTACAATATTAAATAAATTGCTTGTTTCTCGTTTTAGGTCCTCAGAGTTTCGGTTGTCCTGAATGCGTCTAAGGAGCTCATATTCATCTCCGCTGCTCACCATATTGCGACCAAAGTTGACGAAGTACGGCGTGTATCCCGTACTGTCGTGTACGTTCGTCCTAATCGCTTTCGCGATCTGGTGCACGGATTCATCCCAGTCCCGGTGATCCTTTTTTGCTGTTAAGCGAACAACGAATCGCGGTGACGATCACCCGATTAACACGTTCGGTCGGATTTGGTGCTGGATGGTACACGGAAAGATTCCAGTGAGTAACCGAATATTTTTGCAATAGTTTTGTGAACAGTTCGCCTTTAAACACCTGTGCATTATCGGTGATACATATGGCAGGTGTCCCAAATAGGTTGAAAACCATGTTTTCGACGAAGGCACACACTGATTGCGCAGTTGCTGTTCGCATACATTGTACCATTACAAATTTTGAAAAGAAGTCGCTGACCACCAATATCCAAACGTTTCCTCTCCTGCTGCGTGGATATGGTCCGAGAAAGTCTAATGAGATTAGCTCCCACGGACGCGAACACAGTTTTGGTTTTCCGCATCGAGGAGTCATGTTCAAGTTAGGGACTTTCGATTCACGACAGACTTCACATCGGAAACAGAACCTTTTTACTTCAGACGCCATACGTGGCCAATAGAACCGTTCACGAATTTTTGCTAACGTTTTCACTGGACCAAGGTGGGCTTCTCCATGAACCCTACGTATAATTTCGGGTCTTTCATTGAACGGAACCACGTATTTCCATCTGAAACTGTTGTCTTCTATAAATGAAGTATTAGTGACAAATTTGTACAGTTTTCCGTCTTTTATAGTGAAGTCTCGATACTTTTCGGGAAACTTCTCGATCATTTGCTTCAGCTGGGTTATATAAGGATCAGCTAAGGTTATTTCTACGGTATTAACCGCTCTTGACAGAGCATCTGCCGGAATATTTTCGCTCCCTTTGCGATACTGCAATAACAGATCGTATTTCGACAGTTTCAATGCCCAGCGTGCAATTCTGGGCGATTTGCTCTCAATGGACATGTTACGTAGGAAAGTGAGGCTCATCGCATCCGTCTGTACGATAAACTGCGAACCTTCAACGAAATGCTTGAAGTTTTCTATGCTTAAGAGGACAGCAAGGCACTCTCTTTCCGTCGCACTATACCGACGCTGAGTACTTGAAAGCTTCTTAGAAAAGTAAGCGATCGGCCGCCTCTCACCATCAACGTTCTGAGTGAGTACCGCTCCTATCGCAAGATCCGAACTATCGGTCTCAATAATAAACGTTTTCGTGAAATCCGGGTTCGAGAGAACTGGTGCTGTTACGAGAAGAGTTTTCAGTTTTCGTAAAGCTGCATCAGCCTCTTCAGTCCAAGTGAACTTTTTTCGATTCTTTTTCAAGAGATCGGAGATGGGAGTGGTGACTTCTGAGTAATTGGGTATGAATTTTTGATAAAATCCAGCCAATCCGAGGAGTCGCCTGATGTCCTTAATCGTCTTTGGCACGGGATATTCCAGAACAGGCTGAATCTTACTTATGTCCATGGATAAGCCATCTTCTGAAAGCACGTACCCCAAATATCGGATCTTCGTCTGACAAAATTTACTTTTTTGTAAATTTATCGTGAGACCCGCATTACGAAGTCTCCGAGCTACTTCTCTAATCAGTTCAAGGTGTTCCTCAAAACTATTAGAAACGATGATTATGTCATCGAGGTAGACATAAACTTTTGGTTCCAAATCGTGGCCCAATACTCGCGTCATAAGGCGAGCCATGGTCGCCGGAGCATTGGATAAGCCAAACGGCATTACGTTAAACCGGTATAGATTCTTCGCAGTCCGAAATGCTGTCATGTTCTTTGAAGATTCGTCTAGTGAAACCTGATAATAGGATTCACTAAGATCGATTACAGTGAAATATTTGGATTTCGGAATTCTCTGTAGTATGGCCATCATATTCGGAAAAGGGAACTCATCTCTTTTGGTGAATTGGTTCAACCTTCGCGAATCAAGGCAAATACGCCATTTTCCATTGGCCTTTTTAATAGGCAACAGAGGGTTCAGGAAATCTACGGCTTGAGGACATTCTTCAATGACGCCTAACTTTTTCATTCTGTCAACTTCAGCATCAATTACGCCTTCAACTGCTGGAGACCAACGATAGGATGGAAATTTCTTTGGTTTGGCTCCGGGGACTAACTCAATTTTGTGTTTTAACAGAGAGGTTCTTCCCAATTGACCTTCTTTGGTTGCTGGAAGAGTCTGAACCGCTTCGAACAAGAGTTGACGTTCTGGATCGCTCAAATTGTGTTCAGTTTGTAAATCATTTGCTTTTGTAATATGAGATTCAGGAATCTCCACTGTGGGCATTTCTAAACTTTCGTCTAACTCAATACTGGGCTTCTCGCTCAGTTCACACGGTTGTAGTTCAAAGCATATTGTCTCAGCGGTATTTCCAAAGTATTCTTCCACGAAGCACAAATCAATTTGATTAACTTTTGGCTCGTTTTCATCTGGGAGACGGCAGAGAGTTGAATTATTTCCAGAAGCTGTCAAGCGAAAGCCAAACTTATCAAGAAAGTCCATACCCAATATTAGCTTTTTGGTAATCTCTGGAACAATGATCGTGGGAAGTACATGAGTTACATTCCCTATTGAAAAAGGTACGTTGGCGTATCCTTGGCAGTGATAACCGGTTCCATCAGCAGTTTTAACTTGCAGTGGAATCGGATGAATTTCCAGTCCTAGCTTTTCTATCAAGTCTAGTGCGCTAATTATTGAAATACTGGCTCCGGTATCTGCCAAACCTTCAAGTTCTTCGGAAAGGATTCGAACTTTTAAATGTGGACATCTAGAAACGGAAGTGTTTATCTGAAAGACTCGTCGGAAATACGAAAAGTTGGTGTTGGGAATCCTTAAATCACTCGTAGGAGGACAATGATTCCCTGAATCGTCCTCAACTACTCGTTTTTTGACTCTTCGTCCTCGGACCGAAGATTATGATGGTTTGGACACCTAAACGCCGTGGTGTCCATCATTCCGCAAATATGACAGAAAATTCTTTTCCTTTTGTCACAGTCTCGCCACAGATGACCTGTAGCATTACAGTTCCAACAAGTCATTTCTGCAATCTTCTGATCATTTGAAGACTTCGTCTCCGAATTGATTTTCCCAGGAATGTTGTTTCGGCTCTTCAGCATCTTTGATCGCAGCGCACATACATCGGCTTCTGTCGTATCCAAATAATCCTCATTTCCTTCGTCTTCTAAGGCGACATGGTGTACAGACTTGGATTGACTGTAGACCTGATACAAATTGCTTTCAAGCGCGTCAAACTTGTAGCACATCTGAGCCAAATGGTCTATGGACTGAATTGGCTCCAATGCTAAACGCCGCTTGTACGAGAGTTTCATATTTTCAACGATCATCTCGAATTTCTCAGCTTCTGACATTTTTCGAATCATACGCTGAGCCAACATCTCCATATCGGCCAGGAAAGCACTGAAAAGCTCGTTCGGCCGCTGCTTACGATTACGCATTTCTTCGCGTATCAGTCTGTCCCGATTTGGATTGTCGTATCTCATTTTGAGGTAAACTTCCAGTGATTCCCATGAGTTGAATTTCTCTTCATACGTAGTGTACCAAACGTAGGCGTTGTCCTTAAACAAAAGATGGGCATGCATACGAAGTTCCTGTTTGTTAATGTCATACGACCTACAGAGAATATCTATTTGCTTCAAGAAGTCGGTCACCGGTACAGAATTCGTATCGCCGGTAAATTTAGGCCACTTCTCGATTATCGCACACTGTTGATGAGGTTGTCGTCGAGAATACGAATTACCACGATAACTATCAACGTCAGCTTGGTATCTCCGTAAACCCGGTGAATCTATAGTCGATCTGTGATTAGGGATATTTCCAAACTGTATTGGCTCAAAGCGATTTCCTTCTGCTGGGAATACTCGGTATGTATTCGCGAGATTTTGTCTCGGTGTGCTTCTAGCATCTGGACGAGGACCACTGAGTTGAAGAGGCGGACTAGGTTCACGCAAAATGGACTGCTGTGGTTGGTTTGCCCTGTTTCTCTGGGTATGTACTGGTTCATAATCTGCGAAACGCACTTGCGCGACTTCATCAGCCAAATTGTTGACCAAATTGTCCTGTCCCTTCGAGTATCTGGTACCTTGTTGCGTCATCTGTTCAACACATCTCTTCACATAAGCCTCAATTTGTGAACAATGCACGTATTCATCCATATTTACATTTTCAGCGGTTATTCTTGACGACTGACGTACTTCGTCGCCCCTCTGAGCATACTGAGTACCAACCGGACGCGATTGAACTGGCTGTGGTGGACGTGTGAAATTCTGTTGATTGTCCAGTACCTCTGGAGCTCGACTGAAAGTCGGAATACCACCCTGTTGCGGATTCTGGAAGTTGAAATTGAGAGATGAAACTAACTGCGGTGGTGACTGCACGAACTCCGGAACGGATGGCCTTGCCGCACGAGGAATCGCCCCTGTAGATTGCTGCTGGGACGCAGTCGTACGCCAAAGATGGAATGCATCACTGTCTGGTCCGGGATTATTCGCAGCCCACTGACGATTAGCTGTAACTGGTCCGAAATCACCGCCAACTGCTCCTTCTACATTCGACGCTTCGGAGGAGTTCGAACGAACTGGATTTACCTGTCCATCTTCACCTGGACGAGGGCCACTGGTCGCTTGCATTGTAACGCGCGGCGAGTTTGCTGTTCCTCCAACCATAATATCATCCTGCGGTCCTGGAGTTTCCATCGTGCGGAAATCCAAATGGAAGTACCTCCGGGCTAAATCAGCAACCGTGTCCAACAAGAGCCTACGATTGTCGAATTCAACCGGATTACGTGGCACGCAACGACGGATTCTCTGATGGTAATGAACCAATCTCGAAAGCATACTCCTGTTAGGTTCTTCAATCATAATCCTTTCAATTTCTTGCAGCTTGTACGGAACAATCTCGAGGTTCGCCTGCATCATGCGATCAGAAACCACCAAGGCTTTCGACGAATCTGGATCCCGAAGAAGGTTCCTCAGTTCCCTTCTACGAGTCTCCTGGCCGCCTACGAGAGGACACGCTCGAATAGCCAGCTCGTAATCCAGCTCTTCCTCATCGAGGTCGTCTGCATAAATTCGATACCAATCCATTTCAAAACACAATTATCACTTATCAGATCAAATTCAATTTAATAAGGCACTTCCAATCAACCCTTCACCAATATTTTGACAACCGCAAAAATGACAGCAGAAAAATAAGTAATTCAATTAAAAAGTAATATAGTTCAAAAAAAAAAATGATGTAAGACCAATCTAATTCAAAGTATATACAACTAACCTATAAATTCTAATCAATATTATATACAAAATCCGAATTCAAGAATTATCTCTAAACAAACCAACCAAAACTAATAAACTAAATCAAATTTGTTCCTAAATTCCAATCAGACTGATTATTCAATCAACCAATTCGAAAAATTTATCCTAACTAAGGGTCTTCAATCCAATTTACAAACTAACTGATTCGACCCAAATACGAAATATCAAAATTGGCAATTCCTAAACAACTCTCAGGCCCCACGTTGGGCGCCAAAATGTAACATTCCGTTCTGTTCCTAAAGCTGACGGCTTTAGCGCCACCTTCTATAAAAGAAGGACCGTTAGCTCTGCTCAATTACCCGGATGAGACCTCCTGACTCAGGGCAGGTCAATGTTCGAAAAGAACTGAAGTTGCACTTCAACACTCGCAAACGTCTGTAGCCAATCAACCCAATCTGTACTTACCAATATTCAATTTCAACTAGATCTACTAAAAAAACTAACTATCTCTCGATAGACTACCAAAAAAGGGAAAAGAATCACTATAAAAGGTATAAACCAATCTAAAATTCAATTAATTTTATTACGTGACTCGAAATTGTGAAGGCTTGAACTAAATTTGAAGTAGGTTTATTTATACAACATTAATTACCGATCGCGATAACAAAAGCGGTCGAATTTATCGAGTTTATTGCGTAAACTCTAAGAAAACTACTTTTTTATTAAATTCAGGAAAACCTACTATTTCCTAATCGTGACGTCACGTAATTTCTTTAGGCTTGGTATTTTCTAATTATGCTAATTGGTTTTATAATTTTAGTCTTCAAGAGCAAATATGGACCGGTCTAACCTTATCGTTTCCTTGCGCAACGATTTTCCCGCGTCGGACGTCCCTCGACGACGTAACTCGTCAGCGAAGAGGTGTATTGTGGCTCAAAACCTACCTTCGTCGTCACCAAGTGGTGTGTCGGAACAACCTAAGTGGTTCGCGCGCTGGCGTGTGTGTCGGGGTATAGATGTCCCCTAGCGAAGTGGAGTGAAGCCGTTCTAGGTGTCTCGGCTACGCCACGCGACTTATTGACTGGCGATCCCACTTTCGAATTTCGTAGAAGGTGTTTCACAACAACGACGACAACCAATTTCCGTTGGGTAGGCCAAACGACGATACTGTAGGAATCGGTTTGCGTCCACGATGCTCGAAGTCCGAAAGAACGTGAATCCGGACTCTAGGCTGGCCCAAAACGGCCCTATACTTGCCGCCCACGTTGCTTGGGCTTTTATCTCCTGCACAACGCGGATTAGATTTACCAATTTGCTCACTAATTAACGAAATAGGCTTACCTGAACTCAATATTCCAACTTAATTAATGTGAGGATTTCTCTAACTCACTATTCACGCTCGACAAATTCAACGCTAAACACAAAAAAGCACACAAATTAAATTAACAACACTTAAATAACTTTAAACGATCGAAAACTCACTTCAAATTTAGTACAATAAAGATTACTTATTAACTTTTCAATAGTAATATCACTCCGACAAAAATCAACTACTCGATTCGAAGCACTCCACAATAATGATTTGACCGACGCGCCCTAGATTGGTTTGAACCTAATTTCTGCGACGCAATTTCCACCCATTGGTCGATTATAGAGAGAGCATTTAACTAAAGCATCATTATAGTCATTGTTTTAGAGTTTTCTACCTGGGTTGATTCTCTACGACGCAATTAATTTCTCTACTGCGCAATAAATTTGAAATTGATATATTTCGTTTTGTTTTCATTATCAAAACCTAGGTGGCGCAGGTTTGGTTCTTGTCTTCGATTCGCTTATAAGATCTGACAGCAAAACACAAAATACAGTAGCTGGCAGCATAATAACTGACAGTATACAAAAGCTCGATAGCTGACAGCATATTGACTGACAGCAAAATTCAAAACAGACACGGATAAAAACAAACGCTTCATGATGGGTTCACAATGATCTTACACTTTAAACAAACAGCGATCAACAATGTTCATTAAATTTGTTTCTCATGAACAAACAAAGAGTTTAAAATTATAAAACTATGACTCATTGCGATAAATATGAAATTACTGTAGAAAACCTGTATTTTCCTGTATTTTTCACTATTTTGTGAAAATATTGTAGTTTTTCCAACAGAAATTTATTATCAGTGTTCTGCAAATTTGATGGCCTTAAATATGAGTATATATTAAGACCATAAAATGTTTGGGTCATCGCGGTAAATTTCAAGTTATAATTGAAAATGTATTTTTTCTGTATTCTACGCAGTTTTGTGAATATATTGTAGTTCTTTGAACGGCTAACAATCAAAAATTCAATGCCAATTGTTAGATTACACTAAAACGATCATCATACTATAAAAAAATCTATAGGTTCTCGCGATAAATTCTAAGTTATCTACAAATTACCGCCGGTTAGAAATTTTTTTAGGACTTGCTCCGGTGTTTTAAGTACTACAAATCAAACAGTAGTTCCCAAAAATATTTCAAAAATCTGACATGAATCTAGAAGCCCATACATTTCTGTAGGTGCCAAAATTTTGTAAATCGGGCTTAGGACAGCCGAGATATAGTGGGTTGAATTTAGCGTTCCAACTGATTTTGAGGCTTCGTCGTCCGTGTAAGTGACGAATATCTTAGGCGGACAAGTGTTAAATAAGGTTCAATCCAGTTGAGGAGTCTCATCGCAATTCCCATTTTATTGAGCTTGAAAATCAACATAGGAATGTCTAGTCTGTCAAATGCCTTACTAAAATCGGTGTAAAGTGCTTCGACGTGGTTACCTCTATCCATTGCATTCAAAGTGTAATTTACAAATTTCAAAAGGTTTGTTGTAGTAGAATGACCTTTATAGAAACCGTGTTGTGTATTCGTTATTCTATGTTTTATTTGGCTGAACACATTTTTATTTATAATTGATTCAAATAGTTTTGGAATGGATGAAATAATAGCAATTCCACGATAATTTCGAACATCAGATTTTCTACCAGACTTGTAAATGGGTATGAGATACGATCTTTTCCATTCTTTTGGAAATCTGCTCATTTTAAGTGACTTGTTGAATAGCCAAAATAATGGTGCAGTAAATTCATTAGCTAAGTTTTTCAGTAAAATAGGTGGGATTCCATCTGGCCCTGATCCTTTGGTGGAATCTAAATTCTTCAGTCCTGTTAAAATGTCCTGTACCAGTATTTGACTCACACCGATATCGCTTGTAAAATCAGGAAAACTATAGAAATATTCAAAGTCACGATCTTTATCCGAAAAGTTAGTAAAAGTTTCTTGAAAAAAAGTAGCAAAAAGATTGCACATACCATCTGGATTATCAGCTGCTCTATCATCCAATGTCATTTAGATGGAAAATTGTTAGACTTCATCTTCGATTTAGCATAATTGAAGAAATTCCTAGGGCAAGATTTTAAATCATTTTCTATTTTTGTGTTGTACTCTTCAAGTGCAGCGGATAAACTTTCTCGAGATTTTTGTTGCCTGTAAATTTTATGAGCCTTTTGCTTACGATTTTTTAAATTAGTTATTTGCTTATTAATCCAAACAGGGTTTTTCGACCCATTTCTACGACGTCTTCGCAATAAAGGAACTTCCATTTGAATAATTTCCGACAAAATTGAATAAAAATCCGTCACTGCACTTTCTAAATCTCCTTGGTTTTTCAAAACGGATTGCCAATCTATTCTATTTAATTTTTGTTTAACTCCGTCATAATTAGCGTTTTTATAATCAAAGAAATTCTCTAAGTCACAGTTGTCAGAATTGTGATTATTGTGAACAAAAATTGAGTACTCAATAGCTGTGTGAAATGCTTCATTTTTCCATAGTGGAGAAACAGATTCATTCACACAGAAATCTTCCATAATGTTTGAGAATAAGAAGTCCAAATAACAGTTTTGCCGGTTTTTCACATGATTTATTTCATTTAAACCTAAACATGCAGCTTTTTCAAAAATAAATTGTAATGATTCATTTTCACCGACAACCGGAAGCAGAATGCTTTCGTTTTCGGAATGGAGAAGAATAATTACTCCAAGCAGAAATTTGACTCGTAGGGTGCAGAACCACTTGAGCACTTCCATGATTTACTTTGGCATGGGGTTTTTTTTCGGCCGAATTGTCTGAAACTTTGATATAAGGAGCACTTCACTACGACACATATTGTGGCCAAATATGAGCTTTATAGCTTTCAAAAAACCCCACTGCCGAAGTGAATCAAAAGTGCCAAGGGGTCCGGCTCCCTACCCCAATCAAAACATGTTCAACAAGTTCTGCACTAGCATAGGCATACAACAAACCTGAGCTATGAAATAATTTGCAGTTACCCGATAGGTATCACTTAAGTTTTCATTTAGCCATGTTTCCGTAACGCATGTTACCCGTTACGCAGGTAGATCACCTTTTCGTGGTGCGTTACGGGGTAAGATCTACCAATTTGAACGCTAGTCTCATCTTGTTTGTCGGGCTAGGGTAATATGTTCTGGTAATTCAAGGATTCGCGGTACAAAGTCCTTGTTACTGGCAAAAGTTTCTGAAAATAAATATATTTTACCTAGCAGATGGTTAAAGACTCGGAGTTGGTCAGTCCCGAGACTACACTTGAAGCCAGGATAACAATCATGAGTATTAACTCAACAAGGACTGTAAGTACTGGTAATTCAAGGACTCATGTGAATTCTGATTACTAAACAAATTTTCTAGCTTGATTCGGTTTTGCTGCTAGCATAAAGCCCCTTTTTTCTAGTATTTTTCTGGGACTAAACTAAAAGCAAAACAAGGATGTGGCTAGAGTTCCGTTGCATGGTCAAATATCAGTAGTACCGATTTGGTTCCTCAAAAATTTAATCGATTATGTTTGCTAAGGGGCGCGCCTTCGCTGAGATGTAAATTTCTATGAAGGGTATAAATAGCGGGTTCTTTTCATCATAGTCGATTTGTATCAATATCTGAAGAATCAAAACAAGAACTGTACAGAAATCGATGCTTTATTACCTATCAATGGAAATGGAGTAATGCGACATGCACTATACACTAAGGATACGGGTAATGCCACAATAGATCTAAACGCTGGTCGCAGTGGCGCATCCGAACAGGAAAAAAACGCATGTTAAACCAACTTTACTGTTAGGAAAACAACGCTTAATTAATCGACGAGCACAAATACTTTGAGCATTTAAATGACACAGGTTCAGGCAGCCAGCTTGTTAGTTAGAAAACTTTTGATCAGGCAAAGGAAAAACAATAACATAAGGACATTCTTAGAACCAATTTTTGCAAAATAAAATCAAAATTTTACGCATTCCGATTTTGGTACGGTTTCGTTTTTGGCAACTGAAAATTTTGATCATGTTATGTAGCATTAGGTATTTTACTTTACTTACTTCGATTTGAACTCAACTTCCTGTTGTTTCAGCTTTGAAAAATCTCTCTCAATTTTAGCAATCTGATCCAGACGCTCATAGATTGGCTTCAACGAATTCTCCAGACTATCCACTACAGCGAGTTTGTCCTGCCTGCTTTTGTCAACCTTCTGGAGCTGAAGGTGTTTCACCTCCGCCTGGCTTTTTATATTTTCCAGTAGCTTCAAGTCTCCTGCTTTCTCCTTTTGTCGATCATTGTATTCCTTGGATATCTTGATTAGCTTCTCGATCACTCTGTTGTATTCTGTCGTCCCGAAGATGGCATCGAACTTTTTCTTCAATTCTTTCGGTTCCTCCAGGGGCCAATTCGAGTCTTCTTGGTGACAGAAAATGACGTTGTTAATGATAGCTTTCGATACTCCCATGGCGTCGCACATCTCGTTATTGATATCTGCAGCTCGAGGCCGGGAAAGAGTGGTCTTTTCACCGGTGGCAACATTCTCCATCGTAACAACTGAATCAAGCGTTTCAAACTTGGGTTGTTGGCCCCGGCCTTTCTGGGAAACCTTCATCGACCGCGTCGCCGTGACACGATTTCCGGTGAAATCCGTTACCATTAGCTTGACCTGACCCATGCTTTCAACGGTGCTGAAAATCTTCGGATCATGAACGAATGCCTTGCCACGGTCAGTGCCAGGCGGAACTTCGCCGGTTAGACCATATTTCAAGCACTCGATGATAGTGGTTTTGCCACAACCATTCTGGCCAACAATCAATGTCAGGGGGGATTGGAACTTGATTTTCTGTGGGAATACATTGCATCAGTCGGCAACACTTATAAAAATCCGTGACCTTACCTGAACATCTCCGCTTTCGACGCCGAAGCTTCGGATTCCTCGGATTTCCAACTTTGAAATGGTTGACATTTTGAAGAAAGAATTCTTAAGGTTTTTACTTTTAAGTTGCAATTATAGTCATCGAAACAATTTTCAAACAGAATTAACGCGAATTAACAAGAACCAGCTGAACCGCAAAAAAAATGTTTCACTTCTTGCCGGCCGCTGATCGTTGACGAAAGATGAGCAGGGCTGCCATTAAATTTTGTAAAACAAGCATGTGCTACACTGAGAAAAATCTACACGTCAAGGTCGTGTGTTTTTCTTGCAGAGTAAAGTAAAACTCGACTGTTCTGGTTGAACGTCTAACTAATAATGAAAATTTATTACTAATCAACAACCTACGTTGCTAAGTGTTGCTATGGTATTGCCTAGGTGGCTATGCTATAGTACATAAGAGAGTGGGTACATAAGAAGGTATTCGTTGGTTACAAATTCAAAACATCATGGATTGCTTCGATTGCAACACTCCTCCTTAAAGGCCGGTTTGCTACTGACAAGAAAAGGAATCGCCTATCTCGATGCGTGGAAAATTTCTCCCAAGAAATGGTCAAGAAAATCACTTTTTTCTGATCGCAGTACGCAGTTGAGAAGAAATGTCACTTCAAAGGGGGCTCTCTGTAGGAAATTTCTTGACCCTTTCAGTCAAGGAATTTCTTTACTTTTCTTGAGCGAAACAGCATACTTAGCTTAAGCAACGAATCCAATTAACTTCTTATTCTCTTCCAGCTTCTGATTTACAAGGGCCTTGGTGAATCCGTCGGCAGGTTGCTGCTTCGTGTTCACGTAGCCCAGTTCGACTACTCCTTGATCCAGCACATCTCGGACAAAATGATGCTTAATGTCCATGTGCTTCGTTCGTGGATTGTATCCTTGGTTCCGTGCGATACAGATGGCTGATTGATTGTCGCACCGGATGGGAATCGCTCGCACGCCGAAAATCTGCGATTGGAAGTGGTGCCACCAAAGTGCTTCCTGGACCGTGCGAGAAAGCGCAACGTATTCCGCTTCGCACGAGGACAATGCAACTGTTGGTTGCCGTTTTACGTTCCACGACACAGCTCCTCCCATGAACGTGAAGTAGGCTGACCATAAACTAACAGGATAAAAACGGGACAAATGAATAACAAAAACGGGACAATTTTAAAAGACATAGATTATGAAATCATAAACTACATGTATGTACGACTAAAAAAAGCATTAACGAACCTAAAAGCTCATTGATTGATTTCTGAGAAATAGCGCTCTTTAAGAATGGCCCAGATAGCCGTAGCGGTAAACGCGCAGCTATTCAGCAAGACCAAGCTGAGGGTCGTGGGTTCGAATCCCACCGGTCGAGTATCTTTTCGGGTTGAAATTTTCTCGACTTCCCAGGGCATAGAGTATCTTCGTACCTGCCGCACGATATACGTATGCAAAAATGGTCATTGGCATAGTAAGCTCTCAGTTAATAACTGTGGAAGTGCTCATAAGAACACTAAGCTGAGAAGCAGGCTCTGTCCCACTGGGGAACGTAACGCCAGAAAGAAGAAGAAGAATTTCCATCTAATTCGTTACACTTTTCAATTTTTGATGCTGGGTTTGCCTGATTTACCTTTAGCAAAAGTAAGGCGTAGTTTTATAACATTTCATTATTTTATTGAAAAATCGACATTTTTAGCACCGTTTGCCGAGAGGATCATAAATATAATATTAATAAGGGTGCGGCATTTCGACCCATACCTAGTTCTTCACTCACCCATACGGTTTTGATCCACATGGTAGGAAATTCTGAAATTTGGCATCAATTCCTTGTGAGTAAAAAATAATGTTCTTCCATTTCGATAGCTTTAGCTCTCATATTTCGTCCTAATCATCAAAGAATAATAATAAATAATTGAGATTGATGCAAAAGGTAAAAATAATTCCAGCAAAATTTTCAAAAGTTTGACAAAAGCTCCGCGATTTAAAAATTAACTCTAGCTTTTTGAATTAAAAGATTCGAACTGTAGGGGGAGATCCCCCAGTACCGGACAGCACCCAATACCGGACAAAGTCGAAAAATTGAGAAATCATGACCCAATCAAGATGGTGTATTAGTAGGAAAGGAAGCTATTATGGAGACTAATGTTTGCGTAGAATAACACATCCTTGAAATATGCATGCCTTTTTTCAAAAGTAGAAAAGTTTGGAAATCTTGAAATAATGCACGTATTACCTTAATTTTGAGCCAATTTAGTAATTATTTTGATTATGAAAAAAAAACTTTGCATTATGCAAACATGTTCGAACATAATCCTAATTTGATAGTATGAATGTATTTTGTACCATAATTGAACTAAATATGGACAAATTACAATTTTGGTTAAGCACCTCCTGTACCCCAGTTTCGGACAGCTTGATTTGTTATATGATATCTTTGTAATTATTGCACCAGTGTCTCAAAATACATTCATTTTTCATGGATTCCGTCGATCATGGTATTAAACACGCAATAAAATTAAGAAGAATGAACATTCAGAACAACATCATAAAATGTGCTCTTTTTCGTCATATATGAAAGAGGTTTTTTGTGGACATCTTGCAAACTAAAAAAAAACTCAAATTATTCTTGTAAATGTCGCAAGTCCATTGAAGTGGCAATTATATACTATTCGTATAGAAAACACATTCAATGATGTTCAAATTTACAGAATTCGAGGCATTTCCAGAACGTGTCCGGTATTGGGTGCCACCTTCCATGATCGATCAATTTGGTACTAAAATACATCATTAAAATGCAATGTCAAAATTCATATTTATATTTTCAAATTTATTTTTGTACACTATAAAAATGATAATATTTATCATAAATGGGTAACACGAGCACATAAAACCAATATTTTTCGAATTATGAATTTAGTGGCTTAAGTGTCCGGTACTGGGGGATCTCCCCCTATTCCAATTTTTTTATGATTTTTGCGCAGAATTAGCGATGTCATATGGCAAAGTATAAGTGAAATAAAAATTGTATAGTGGCAAAGGGATTTTACTTTTTCTCCTGAAATTTAACTAATTGTTTTGGTACTGTATGCTTCGAAAGCTATTACATTACAAACACAAATTTCTAAAGAGGCGATCCCCTTAATAACGGCTTCCCACAGTATGGGAGACTATGGATCAGAAGATTTATTTGAAAAATGTATTTAATCGAATTGAATAGCAAAATAAACGAATCTAAAACTTTGTTCTTTAATGTCTCAATGTTAGTTCTTTTAGGTTTTAAGATTTAAGTAAAACGTGATGACGACGAATGACCTCAAGTTTGGTTCGATAATATTATTAAGCGTGCTAAGAAGTATTTATCTAGTTGATCTTATATTTTCTAAACATAACGTTTTGGAGGAGATTAAAAATACCTTCGATTGCTGGACTCACCTCCAAAATTGGTCTTCGCGAGTTTTAGTAAATCAGTTTTAACTATATGCTATTGCATAAGAAATTTTCATCAACAATTGTCTGATAATTTTTCTATTGAATCTGGATTATTTTACGTATTATATGAATAATTATCATATAAAGATCCATATTTCGGAAATCGACCAAAATGTTACATAAATATGAGCAAAAAACCGGAAAAAATATCAGAAGCATATACTGCCTACAGATCAAGTGTAACTGTGCTTGAGAAACAGATGATTGCTTGGAAAATAGATGAGTAGGGCAACAACCTCTAAAATATTTGTTAAAAACTAATTGTTATGCTTTTCTTTCTTATTTTTACTAATGTTGAAAATTGTGTGCCTATTCTCAATTTCCCAAAATACGGGACAATTCTAGCATTTTCCATGAAACGACGGGACAGCTCGTTAAGGTGTTGAAAACGGTACTGTCCCGTTAAATACGGTACGTATGGTCAGCCTACGTGAAGACGTATCCGGTGGTGGACTTCCTGGAATCCGGCTCTCCTCCCCAATCGGCATCTGTGTAGCCAACCAAATCCGCGCAACGTTCCTTGGAGTACGTCAGTCGGCTCGATCGGGTGCCTCGCAGGTACCGCATAATGCGCTTGACAGCATTCCAGTGGGTACGTCCGGGATTCGCGTTGAATTGGCTAACTTGGTTGACCGCGAAACTGATATCCGGCCGCGTCGTTTGCGCCAGATACGTGAGACAGCCCACTGCCTCCTGGTAGGGTACCTCCTTCATTTCGCGCGTCTCTTCCGGTGTCGTCGGGGACATGGACTTGTCCAGCTTGACACTCGCCTCCGCTGGCGTGGAGACTGGGTGGCAGTTCGCCATGTTGAACCGCTGCAAAATGCTGTCGACGTAGTGCTCCTGATCTATCCACAGCTTGCCATTCTTCCTGTCCCGCGTGATCCTCAGTCCCAGGCAGAAATTCGCTTCGTCGAGGTCCTTCATCTTGAAGCAGTTGTGCAGAAACGATTTCAACTTCTGCTTCAGCTTGGCATCGTTGGTGAAGATCATGAAATCGTCCACGTAGATTGTGACGAAAATCATATTCTCACCGTCGATCCGGAAATACAGGCACGGGTCGACCTTCGATTGCTCCAGTCCGAATTTCTTCAAGGCCTGGTCCAGCTGATTGTTCCAGACACGGCTCGACTGTTTGAGCCCGTAAAGTGCCTTTCGCAACCGACACACCTGCTTCGAGGTGCCAGCAAACCCTCTCGGTAGCTCCATGTAGATGACCTCGTCCGATAGTTCCCCTTGAAGGAACGCAGTGACGGCATCCATCTGCTCCACGTCAAGGTCGTGCTTCACTGCCAGCGCCAGAAGGTATCGAATGGTGGAATACCGTACCACCGGGGAATACACTTCGTCGAAGTCGATGCCTGGCCGTTGTGAGCACCCTTTCACCACCAAGCGCGCCTTGTACCGCTCGATGTCACCGGTTGGTCCTCGCTTCGTCTTGAAGACCCATTTGTTTCGGATGGCCTTCCTGTCACTAGGAAGACTGGTCAGCTCCCAAGTTTCGTTCTCCTCCAGGGCTGCAATCTCCTCACGCATGGCCGCGATCCACTTTTCGCGATCCGGTCCGTTGAGGGCTTCTTCGTAGCTTTGCGGGTTATCGAACGACGTCTTAGGGCACTGGAAGCGGAGGACTGCCGGCCGCTGGAGGCGGAGCCGGAGTGCCGGCCGCAGGAAACGGTCGGATCAATGCGGTCGCTCTACCGATCATCGAGAAGCTGAAGGGGCGTGAAAACTACACCACGTGGGCGTTCGCCATGAAGATGACGCTCATTCGAGAAGGTTCCTGGTACACGGTGTCGCCAGCCCAAGGCCAGGCTATCGATGATGAGGTCAGTTTGCGTGCGTTGGCCACAATTTGCTTGAGCCTGGAGACGACGAACTACAGTCTCGTCCAGGACGCAAAGGATGCCAAGGAGGCCTGGGACAAGCTGCGGAACGCTTTCCAGGACAACGGTCTGACGAGGAGAATCGGGTTGCTGAGGAAGCTCACATCCATTCGGCTGGACGAGTGCGGCAGCGTGGAATCGTACGTCGACGAGCTGATGTCCACAGCGCATAAACTTGTGGGAATCGGCTTCAGGGTCGACGACACATGGCTTGCTGCATTGTTGCTGATGGGACTTCCGGAGCACTACGAACCCATGATTATGGGACTTGAGGCGTCGGGGACTGCGTTAACGTCGGACGCGGTGAAGGCAAAAATTTTGCAGGACGTGAAGCTGCCGAGTGGACCCAAGACCAGCGGCGGTGACGGAGCGTTGTACTCGAACCCAAAATCGAGGCGGCGTGGTGGCAACAATGGTCCTACGAAGAAGGATGACACGTGCCACAACTGCAAGAAGCGGGGGCATTTTGCAGCCAAGTGTCCACAGAAGCAAAACTCACCAAGAACGGCTGGCAAAGCTTTGTGCAGCGTTTTTGCGATGGGCGAGGTAAGCGATAAAGAGTGGTATTTCGATTCCGGCGCCACGTGCCACATGTCTCGGAGTGGCGATGGTTTCGTCGAGCAACACCGCATGGCGCACCCGGTGGCAACGGCGAACAACGGCAGCATGATGTCAGTCGCGAAGGGTCTGGTCAAGTTGGATCTCTCGGAAGGCCCGATCGAAGTGAAGGAAGTGCTGCAGATTCCGGAACTGGCCACCAATCTCCTATCCATCAGCAAGATTTGCCAAAAGGGGCTGAAGGTGGTCTTCGACGCGGACAAGTGTGAGGTTCGTGAGCACGATGGGATCGTGATCGCATCCGGTACGCAGTCAGGCGGCCTTGCCCTGCGATCCAGCTCCGCTTCCGTTCACCTGCTGACCGTTCGTCATCTTGAACTAACTTCTTCCACGTGGCTTCACTTCTTGAGAAAAAAAAATTTCTTCTTGGCTATGGCCAATACTGGGCCCATAACCTCTTGCAGAGTAAAGTAAAACTCGACTGTTCTGGTTGAACGTCTAACTAATAATGAAAATTTATTACTAATCAACAACCTACGTTGCTAAGTGTTGCTATGGTATTGCCTAGGTGGCTATGCTATAGTACATAAGAGAGTGGGTACATAAGAAGGTATTCGTTGGTTACAAATTCAAAACATCATGGATTGCTTCGATTGCAACAGTTTTACTTATAGATTTGCGCAATGAGGAAAACCACATGATATGAGTGTGGTAGCCATATGGATTTCATCATTGATTTCACGGTATAATAACATGTGTATCAACATTAGGTTGTCATGTGAAACAAACATGCATTTCCAAATATTAAATCATGAAAACCAACTGATTTGCTTATTGAATTCGAAATGTAGTAGCTTTAGATAGTCATGTGTGATAGAACATAAATGTCAAGGGGCTGAAAGAAGAAATTTGGTAGAAAAACTTTTGCTCCCCAAAATATGGATCCGAGGCTCCTCTGCTTGTCGCAAGCTCTCTTGATTTTTTTTTTCAAACCCGTGAGCCAGCAACAAGCGGGGCGCCGCAAATCCATAATTTGGGAAGCCAGGGATAAGCATATTCCATTTTTTTTTCGAAACTGAAAGCCAGGAAAATCTGTTAGTGGAATCCGATTTTTCTAATAAACTATACATTATAATCAATGTTTTCTTATAGAAAGGTAGAACTCTCGTATATCGGTCAGCTTTACTAATAAAAGAAAAATCGAATTCACAAATTTTCATCTAAAACTTTCAGCTTCAAAATTTGCTTCTTCTCTTTGGAAGCATGATGATGACTGTCGTTCGACATGAGGTCCAACCACAATTCAGTTCACTATGCATCCCATGGGTTGATCACAAACAATTTAGAAGCTTTGAACATGGAAATCGATAGCATAGCTCATGGATTTCATCATAACAATCTCATTGCGCAAATCAATGAATCGACCAACTTGAACATGACGATTATGACACAAGATAACCATAAGCAAAACACACTGAATCCGTGTTGGAGTGATGATCTATGCGTACATAGGTTGACACATACGAATCTGAAGAGAAAGCTTCGGGAACTTATGTGGAAAAAATATGGAATCCCTGTTGTCGATTGATGAATCAATCCATGAAGCAAAACACAGGAGATTAATGTGTAACACACACGAAATTTGCAAGAAAATCATAGCAAATCGATATGGACGTTCATGAATCGATCCATAATTTTAAACACACAGATCGAGCGTGTGGATTTTTATCAGTGTAGAGTACACACTGTAAACTCGGCATTACCCTTTAATAAGCCATTTATGAGACGTTTCGAATCATATGTTTTTTGTTTGTGTACCAGCTTTGAAGCTTGCTGGCGAGCCCATTTATTTACGTTTCTTCTAGCGCCACATTTGGAAGGAGCTCATTCAATAATGGCATGCAACGAGCTTGTCAATCTTCCCCTGTAAAATAAAAATCAGCAGCCAGGGAAGAATAATTCCATAGTTTTCCACATAAGTTCCTAAATCTGTCCTTTTAAAATTCGTATGCGTCAACCTATGGGTGCTAAGGATCATCACCCAACACGGATTCAGTGTGTTTAACTTATGATTATCTTGTGTCATGATCATCATGTTCAAGTTGGTCGATTTGAAATCGATGAGCTTGCTGTCGATTTCCGTGCTCCAAATTTCTAAATTTTTAGTGATCAGTGTTAGAGGAAAATTTGCGGATTCTTTTTTCTTCTATTAGTGAAGATGTCCGAGTGAATATGAGAAGTTCATTCTAATTTTCTATAAATAAAATGCATTACTTCCAGCGTTTGATATAATGTATGGTGTTAGAGAAAAATCGGATTCTACTAACAGATTTTTCTAGCTTTCAGCTTCGGATAAAATGAAATATGCTAATCTCGGGCTTTCAAAATTATGGATTTGTGGCACCCCGCTTGTTGCTGACTCACTTGTTTGAAAAAAAAAAAAAACATTCAAGTTAGCTTGCGACAAGCAGAGGAGCCTCGAATCCGTATTTTGGGGAGCAAAATTTCTTCTATCATATTTCCTCTTTCAGTCTCATGACATTCATGTTCTATCACACATGACAATCTAAAGCCACTACATTTCGAATTCAATAAGCAAATCAGTTGATTTTCATGATTTAATATTGTCGCGCGCCCACCAAATCGGAACGCGCGTGTGGGACACGCGACGTGTGACTCGTTCCCGACATAACTGTCATAATGACATGTGTGGCGCTGCATTCTTACGATGTTTATGAACACAGCGCACCATTCAAATATCAGTCGCGACGCTTAGAGATTAAGAAAAATATATTTAAAAAAAATGTCCTTATTTCAGTCGGATCCATAATATTTAGACATTCATGTTTGTTTCTCATGACAACCTAATGTTGAAACACATGTTATTATATTTACCGTGAAGTCAATGACGAAATCCATTTGGCTACCACACTCAAGTCATGGGGTTTTCCTCATTGCGCAAATCTACAAGTAAAACGTCGTGTGGATTTTTCTCAGTGTATGCGAGATCTGGTCTCTGGTTGTTGCCCAGAGCTACCAGATGATTTGATAGAAAATCTGTATCCACGAGGTTAAAAATTCTGTTTCCCATACAAAAAAATCTGTGTTCATACAAAAATTGTTGAAAGAAAATCTGTGTTCCATACAAATTGAATCTGTGTCCGAATAAAAATATCTGTGTAATACAGAGAAATCTGTACATCTGGCAGCCCTGTTGTTGCCTAACATTATTTCTCGCGTAACTTTTCAAAACGGCCTATCTAACAATTCACACATTTCGAGTAAATCGAGCTTGAAGGTTGTGAAAATATATTTTGAAACTGTATCAAAATGAAACAATTTTTCCCCACTGTGTTGCTTGTAGAGGGAAGCAGTGTAATAGAGTTCAATGTATGAAATGAAATTTTGTCAATTTATTTGGAAATTACACTGAAATCTATAAAAACATCAGATAGGACGTTTTTTTTTTTTTTTCTATAGAGTACACACTGTAAACTCGGCATTACCCTTTAATAAGCCATTTATGAGACGCCTTGATTACACAGTGCGTGCAATGCACGAACATTTGTGCAAGTTGCACGAATGTATGCGCGGACTGTGTAATATGTGCACGAACTACTAGCGAACATTTTGTAGGAACATATTCGTGCATTCAAACATGTTGGTTCGTCGAACTTGCGTTGCATAGCAACGGTAGAAAGTTTTGTAGTAGGAAAGGAAATCAAAATATTCATTCGTCCTGGTCAGATTGAGAATGAAAACATTGGTGTTGGTGGAAAATTTCCCCAAGGCTCTTCCAGAGATTTGTCCAAGATTTTTTTGGAAGATTCCTCCATGGATTTTACCATAAAATTATTATAGATAATCTCTACAGTGATCCATACAACAATTTTGACAGAGTTTCCATCACGAAGAAGTTTTGATCGCAACCAGATTTTTAAGGACCGGATCAGACAGGGCTCCAGGAGCACCTTCAGCAGTTCCTCCAGAAATTCTGCTTGGAGTTCCTCCAGGGATACTTCCAGGGTTTTCTCCAAGGAATATTCCAGGGATTCCTCAAGAAAAATCTCTACAGTGATTCCTCTAGAAATTTCGCAACGAGTTCCTCAAGAGCAGTAACTTGAAAAAATTTTGTTAATAATATTCTTCCAGGATTATCTCCAAGAATTCCTCCATGATTTTTTTCAAGGTCCAGGGATTCTTCCAGAGATTCTTCCAGGTATTTTTCAAGTGATTCCTCATGATGTTTCTTCAGATATTTTTCCAGAAATTCTTCCAGAGACTTCTCCAAGCATTCTTCCAGAATGCTTCTACTGGGATTCTTGCAGAGATGTCTTCAGCGATTCCTCCAGGAGTTACACTAGGACAATTTCTTTAAGGATAACTCCAGATATTTCTACAGAAACTCCTCAGAGGATGCATTTAGTGTATTCCACATGTAGTCCTCTCAAAATTCTTCCATGAATTATTCCGGAGATTTTTTTCAGGGATACTCAACGGATTGCTTCAGTGATTCTATCTGGAATTCCTGTGGGGATTCGACAAGAAATTTCTCCTAGCATTCTACAAGTATTTAAGTATTTACTTCACAAATTACTAAAGGGATCTTCAAGAGTTTTCTTCAGAAATTCTCCTAGAGATAGTTTTAGCAAAATCGCAAAAGAAAAGAATTTGAGGATTTTTATAATTACAAAACTTCTTTAACAAATCTTCCAGGGATTTACCTTAAAGGTAATTTTAGACAATTGATTAAGGCCTCAAAAAATACCTTCAGGGATATTTCCATGAACTTCTCCAGAAATTCTTCCAAAGATAAATTCCATCATGAATTCCTCCAGAAATTTCATCAGAAATAATCCCAAGATTCCTTTTAAGGATTCTTTCAAGAATGATCGCAGAAACTCCTTCCATGAAGATTTTTTTTAGAAATCCGTAAATAAATTCCTGGAGAAATACTTGGAAGGCTTCCAAGAGCAATTCTATAGAAACAATATTAAGAATTCCCTGTAGGATTGACGGAGGAATCCCTAAAGGAACTTCTGGGAGAAATCCTGAAGGAATCTCTGGTTAAATCTCTGGCAAAATCCCTGAAGAAATACTTGCTGGAGTTTTTGTAGGAATACCCGGGAAAATCTATGGAGGAATTCCTGGGAAAATCTCTGGAGGGATTTCTGAAAAAATCCCTAGGACAACTCTTGGAGGAACAATAAAATGGGTTTTCTGGAGTAATCTCTGGAGAAAACCCTGAAGAAAAAGCTGGAAAAATCTCAGAAGGATGTGGGTGAATTGCTGAAGGAATCCTTGTATACATCTTTGGAGAAATCCCTTGAGGAAATTCCTGGAGTATCCTTGGAAAAAAATCTGGAAAAAGTGCTGTAGAGATTTCGCTGGAGAAATCTATGTCTATATTTTTCTGGAAAAATACCTGCAACAATCCTTGGACAAATGGCTAAATTTATGGAGAATTACCTGGAAAAGTCTGGAGAAATCACCAGTGAAGTCTCTGGTAGAACTCTGTGAAGAAATCCCTGGAGTAATGAATTAGAGCTTTATCTGAACTGGTGTAGGCAATACGGTTGTGATTGAAAGTTCTTCTCAAGGAAATACCTAGAGATATGTTTTGGATAAATTTCTTGCAAAATTATGTGAAGAATCTCTGGAAAAATAGACACTATAGAGATTTGGAGAAAATTATGAGTAATAAAACGACCTCCTGGGTGGCAATACAATGTTAGCCTGTTCAATTAGTTGAAAATGAAATCCCGGGAAGTTTTGTTTTGTTAAAGTCCTCAATAAATTTCTGGAGAGCCATTGGAATGGATTTGAAACTGTTCCTGTAAAAAATCCGTGCAAGAATTATTCCTTCCTAAAGCATTTAGAAAAAAATTCACGTTTATATTAAGAGGAAGATAACCATCATCGTTTTATAAATTTTCAAAACCAGTTTTTTTGCTAAAAATCGAAGCAATGCTTTTGAAAATCTATCATTGTATTTCACTTGCCACTTGAAATACGATAATAGATTTTTATAAGGATTGATTGAAATTTTAACGAACAAAATGGTTTTTAATTTTTGATGATTGCTGATGATTTAATGATGGATTCTTGAGCCTTAAGCTTTATATGAAAGATAGGGATTCCTAGATTAGAACTCTGGACAGTTTTGTAGGTATGGCCATTCTGAGCACAATGGCACAAGGACAGCCGGAACTGGAAAGGTACATATCACATTCAGTAGTTTATACGTATGTGTGGTATGACGGTTCGGTTCTAGTAGGGTATGGTGTAAACATTTTCGACAGCACAAAATTAATGATTTTTCATCCAGATCTTAAAAGACCGTTGCCAAAAGACAAATATAAAGTTCTCCTTCTTGTTTCTAGCGTTATGTCCCAACCGGGATAGAGCCTACATCTCAGCTTATTGTCCTTATGAGAACTTCTACAGTTATGTACTGACTTTTCCAGAGATGTCACTAGAAATTCATTTGGAGATTCCTCCAGAGATTTTACTAGAAATCTCTCCCTAAATCTCTATAGGGGTTTCTTCAGTGATTCTACCAGGGCTTTTGCAAGAGATTTCGCCATGAGACATTTTAGAACATTTCTGATAGGGCTCCAGGATTACCTTCAACAGTTCCTGCAGGAATGTCTCCAATAATTCCTTTATTGATCCCTCCAGTAAAATCTTTACTGGTATTCTTCCAGGAATTTCTTCAAGGATTCCTCCAGGATTTTCAGGAGTACTCCGGAATTTTTGTCCTTGAATTTTTATTTTCAGAGACTTCTCCAAAGATTCCTCTTGGAACATCTCTACAAAGATATCTTCAAGGCATTCTCCAGGAATTGTTCCAGGAATTACACTAGAATGATCTCGTAAAGAATAACTCAAGATATTACTTGCTCCATGACCTACTCCAAGGATCTCTCTAGATAATCCTACAGGGATTCCCCTGGCATTTCTCGAGAGATTCGTTCTGGCTTCCAAACAAGTATCCAGGGATTTCTTTTGAAGTTCTACCAGATATTTTCCCATGAGTTCCTGCAGGAATTTAATAAAAAAATTCCGTAACAATTTCTTCAGGAATAACATTTAGAAAATGCATACAAAAATTCCTCCAGTAAATTTTCTACATCAAATAACTTTGGAAAATCTCTTCATTGATCCGAATTATTCACCTGACATTTCTCCAAAAAAAAAAAAATCAATGGATTCCTCTAAGGATAATTCCAGGGTGTTCTTCAGAAAAATCTGTACATGGTGTTTTCCCGGGATTTCATCAGCAAAATTTCTACAGTGATGCTATCTAGGATACCTCTAAGGATTCTCGAGGGATTCCTTCAAAGATGTATCTAAAAGTCTTTCATTAATTAACTTAGAAAATCCTTTTTATGGGCGTTTCTCCAGAGATTCTTCCAAATCCCTGGATCTAGCAAAATCTCTCAAGGGGATCTCTTTAGAGATTTCAGAGATTTTCTACAGTTTTTTTTTCAAGAATTCCTCCTAGGCTTCATAAAATCTTCAATGGTTTACTCTAGAAATTGATCCAGGGATGATCTGATAGAGAATCAACTGTATATTGTAATGAGATATACTTTTCGTCTACGTAGACTTTATTTTAAAAGAAAAAAAAAACGTTGGAAAAATAAAGTATGTGTAGCCGAAATGTTTATGTTCCAAGGATTTCTTCAAGAATTTCTCCATAGATTTCCTTGGGAATCATTCCATAGGCATTCGCAAGAGTTCCTCCAGGATTCTTAAATTTCACCGATGATTCCTCTAGACCAGTGCTTCCCAAACTTTTTCTACTTTCGCCCCCTTGAGGCCAACATTTATCTGGAATCGCCCCCCTGATATGTGATTTCAATATTTTATTAAATTAAGTGCTTTATGTCAAAATATGTCTTCGAATCGATACAGAATGATGATACAATAACTATTAAGTTCTATTACTATTAATAATAACTATTATTTTCTTGAATATCGATATTTCAAAATAATTAGGTATGATTTACTAGATTTCATTTTATAATAGCAATTTCAACAATATTTTGCGTACATTACAGGCTGCTGAATCAGTTTTCGATACAAGTTCGGTCCAGTTAAAACATTTTGAATGTATAATATATACATAGGCGCCAACTTCTGGGGATGCTTCGTTAATGGTGATTTCATACTGATTTGTGTTTTATTTCTAAAATTACTGCAAAAATTTTCAGCAATTGTGAATAATAAATGTTTGACGTTTCTGGGAACGATAACACTGAACTAATATATAAAAATCCAGAATGTTTTTGAACTTATATTTCAATGCAATATATAAAAAGGGGATTTTTCCTAACACCAAGAAAAAATTGTCTCTAAAATGATATGTACCATAAGAAATGATAAGAAAGAGTGCAACCGAAACTTAAAAATGGGTAGTATAGATTTTTTTTGTAAAAAAGCTGGATGCCAATGAAAGGAATATTAGCTTCCTAACCTCAAAGTTCCCACATAGAAAAATACTTTTGTAAAATATTGGGCATTTGCAAAAAGTCTTAAAATTGCTCAGATACTTTGTACATCCAAATTATGTTGTGTATCAAATGTTATCTGTGACTAATCATCCGGCCTTGTAAAAATTTCAAATTTCGACCATTCTTTAAACTCACATGAGATTAAAAAACCTGAATGCCTAACATGTATTTGAGAATTATCAAGTGTAGTCTATCATTATTTCAATATGACTCTGATTGGAGATATATCGACCAAAGGTAAAATATTCCTGGAATTAGATAAGTTTGGAATTGATTAACCTTCAGATGTGTGTCCTAAAAAGATTATGAGTAATTATTTTCAAATGCTTCCGTGTTAGCCATTTCGCCCTCTTTCTGGATTTTTCGCCCCCCAAATCCCTTTTTACAAATTTTCGCCCCCTTGAGCTTGAAAATCGCCCTCAGGGGGGCGAATTCGCCCACTTTGAGGATCACTGCTCTAGACATTACTCTAGATTTTTTAAGTGATTCTTTCAGGGATTGCTCCAGGAATCCCTCCAGGAACTTATCCAGGGATTCCTCAAAAACTTTCTTCAGAAAAGGAGTTCCAGGAAAAATCTCTTTAAAAAAATCGGAGTTGAAACCTGGAGGACTAATTCTATTTGATGAAATCCTTGAAGAAATTCATGGGTGAATCTCTGTAGGAATTTATAGAGGAAGTTTTAGAAAAATCCCCTGGGGATTTTTTGGAGATTCAGGTTGAATCTCTGGAGAAATTTCAAAGGGATTTCTGATTACCTGGAAAAAATCATAAGAATAATTTATGTAGTAAGTTTTCTTGGAGAATTCCTGAAGGAAACTCTTGACGAATCACTATAGGAATTTATGAAGTTATTTCTTGAAGAATCCTCAGATGAATTCTCGGTGGAAACTCTGGAACAGAGTTGCTTAATATCAATCATATCAGCTGATGGCTGATGGTCAAAAACTATTACTATCACTTGCGAGCTATCAATATCACTTTGATTTGACAACCAACAGCAGTGATGCGACATCGTACTCTAGATCATAATCACTGCGGAATGAGTGATCACGTGGTAATTATCCATGCTATTACTATTTTTCAGTGACCAACAAATAGTTTCAATCTATCTGCAACACTGTCAAAAATATCATACTGATAAATTGCCATTTTAATTGCTTAATTTAAGGCTAAACTTAACCCATCAGTGATATCCACAGTCTATCGTTATCAATGCACTTGTGATGGAGTAGACAGCATGATGTTGATGTGATATAGGGGTCTATTTTATAAGTCGAGTCGATCCATATGACTCGACTGGAGTCACTATCGACCGAAAAATTTGCTCGACTCAGCTCTGTCACTCGAGTTTTTCGACAGTTGTCACTCTATGTGACTGGATTACTATGGGAGTCGACGGTTGACATCTGAAATATGCATGCTTGCTTTGATCGACAATGAATATAGACGAGGCACATGAATCTGCTCGATTTGCAAAATAGGCCCCATAGATTGATTCAAATTGTATCGCAGTCGGCCTGTACAAATCAGCAAATTTCATGCGTTGATAGTGACTGCGAGCAACTCTGCTCTGGAAGAATCCTTGGAGCGATCTATGAAGAAAAAGTCGGAAATAATTCCTAGAAAAATGTCGAGAGGATTACTTGAGGAATTTCTTTGAAAAAACTGTCGAAGTGAAACCTTGAGAACATCTCAGCAAAAATCCCCAAAGCGATGTTCCTAGAGGAATTATTATGTGTTTCTGGAATAATTATTAGAGGAGTATAAGTAGAAATCGCTTGATGAATCTTTGGAATAATCTCTGAAGGAGTAACAATTGGAATGGTTTCCTGAATAATCCTTTGGTTTGCTAAAGGCATTTCGACAGAAACTTCTGGCAAAATCGTTATAGGATTCCTTGTAGAAATACATATTCTTACAAAAATTCCTGGAATAATCCATGGATGAATCCCAAAAGGAACTCCTGGCAAAATTCCTGAACGAGTTGCTGGAGGTATTTCTGGAGCCCTATCGAAACCGGTCTAGAAAATCTGGTACCGAACAAAAGTTTTTCCTGGAGGTATCTAATGGGTTTCGGAAGGAATCGATGAAACATTCAATAAACGATATCCGGGGGATTTTCAAAAAATAATGCAGTTCTTGAGTTTCCGACGAAATTTCCAAACGATTTCCTCGGCATTTTTACTGGGTCATTCCTTTAGACAATTCTTAACAATCTTGCACTGATGTTTGCAAGGGTTTTTGAAGAAATTCATTGGGGAATTACAAAATTATATCTGGAAGTAAAGAAAGATTAGTTGAGGGAAATCGTTTGTTAATAATATACTTTGATAACAACAACAGCGACATTTTGACGAACAATGAATACACCACACATTGGTTGCTACGACCAACAGTCATGGAACCAAAGACGTGTTTGTTCGAACTGTGTAATACATGGGCGAACAATTTGTACTTACAGAACCACGAACAGTTCGCGCGAATATTGGACGAACTTTTTTGAGCGAAAGTTCGCGCATTGCGCGCGTAGTGTAATCAAGGCTTAAGAAGCGAAATGAACGAGTCTACTTGTTTGGAGCAGACAAGAAACCTGCTCACATAAAGAGCCTATTCTTTCAAAAAATTGCGCCCAAATTGATTTGATATGGCGAGAGTTCGTGCCTTCGGTAAACGAACATGGCTAAAACGAAAATAAACACTACAAAGGTTTGCACATCACTACACATATCCCATACTGGGTGACGTCAATTTAGTACACTTAGTCTAGACACAAACCTTGTCGACAACATACGTAACACTGAGCTCAATCAAATTCAAATTCAAATGATTTTGCTTAAAAAGATAAAAACGTCAAAAGTTCACAAATTTTTCTATTATGTTTTTAACGGAAAAACGCAAAACGTTACAACGTACGCGATCTGGTGGTATGTATACAACACATAGAAACAGCGTGCGGTCTGCTAATTTTATGGATATCCAAACTTGTTCCAAGCAGGTCCATGAATCGTTTTCGATTGGATAAGCTGTTAATTTTCGGCTTACGGCTAGCAGGACGCCACCTCCTGATGATTTCCGACTGTTCCTTCGATTGCGGTCGCAGCGAAAAAATTCATAGTTGGAACCGAAAACTGAGTGGGATGTGGTACGACAATCGATTGTTCTAAGCGTGGCGCTTCGGCTTGGTTGCATTCCGTTGTGCTCATCATATTACCGAGTGTCCCATCAGTCACAGCACTGAAAAGTGAGTTGATGTGAGACAGCGGAAGTTCGTTCTGATAGTTGTACTTGCCTGTCAAAGCAGACTGGAAGACCCCCGAACACCTACTAACAACAGGGCCAGGACGGCTGTGATGAGCGCTGGCAGGATTAGGCACGACTGTGTTAGAGGAACTAGGGGCTTCCAAAAAGCTTTCTACGGTGCGTCCTGGCTGAAGGGTCGATCGGTTGTGTAGAAAATTGTTTTCAGGAGCTTTTAGCTGATATCGTGGACGAAACAGAGTGCGCATCGATCTACACGACGAGCAATAACATCAGAAAGTTGTCTGAGGCCAAGTGGGTTTGTGACGGAACATTCGACGTGAGTATTTCAGGCAACTTTTCACCATTCATGCAAGTATTTCCCAGTCGCAGAAACCAGAGTCTATATACACAGAGTTGCGCGAAGAGACTTCTTTGAATGATTGTTCTTCTTTGTCTTCAAAAACAGCCCCTACCTTTTTTGCTGGGCTGCTCGATAGGTAGACGGTTTGACAGTTCGATAGGTAGATTTGGTTTCACTCTTCGCGCAACTCTCCATTCATAGACTCTGGCAGAAACATACTTACCCGATGGTTTATGTGCTCATGTCGTCGAGAATTAAATCGCTTTATCGACAAGTATTCAGTACTATGATGAAAAAGCAGATGAGCTGGAGATCGAGCTAAATCCACACTTAGTCTTGACCGACCTAGAAAAAGCATTAATCAATGCTTGCAAAGCAGAGTTTCCAGATTCTCTACATCACACCTGCTTTTTTCATCTGAGCCAGAAACTGTGGAAACACGTCCAGTCGGGTGGGTTGCAAGGAGCTCTTCATTTTTTTTAAGAAAATCCAAGCTCTGGCATTTTTGCCTTAAGAAAAAAATCCAGATGTTTTAGAGCCCAGCCCTATGGTCTGTCTAGAACAGTATCAACGAGATTCCTAGGACAACCAACCAGATCGAGGCCTGGCATAGGCGCTGGAACGGTCTGGTTCGCAGTCATGTAGGAATCTTGACAATGTTGAAAGAATTCTAGCTGGAAGAAAAACATAACAACGGACAAATTCTGGCTATTATTCCTAGTAATTCCAGTCGAAAACGCAAAACAGGAGCGAAAGAAAACGATCAAAATATAATGGAAATTGTTAGTGACAACTACGAATTGTACGACTATTTGACAGCTGTTGCTACTAACCTTCTGTAATTTGGGAAAGGATCTTAGTTTTTTCGGTATTTGTTTTTTAAAGGCAGTTACGCCCTAACCACAAATTGTTTCGGAATCCTTAATTGTATGTAAAATTTTGAACTGTTTGTGATATTGACTAAAAGAGTAAATTATTTTGTTTATAATGGAAAATTCCGAATTATTATAAAACGAATATGTCACTAAAATAAATCGGTAAAAAAAATGCTAAAATCTTCAATTGGGTTGTTTAGTGAAGAAAAAATCTCAATTTTTTGTAGATTGATCGAAAGAGCACATTTTTCTAAGTACAACACGATTTTATTGCATTTCAATATCTTCATGATGATATTATAAATGATTAAAAAAGATTTCAATTGTAAGACTCGATGACATTTCTATTTACATAATGACAGCTCGTCCCGAAGTAAAATTTGCCAAGGGGTGATTCAAAAGCGATTTCCATACTAATTTCAAACGTGTTTTAAAAATAGTTCCAGGTCACGGAAAATGGTGAAATTTTGGATCCTAGTTCAATTTTGAACGCGGATTAAGAATATGTAAAAAACTAGATACCCATAAACAAGCCAATTTAAGTAGGGGAACTTACGTATTCTCGGCAGTCTAATCCGATGTCGCGCTTCTTTGTAATTTTCTCGGACATCAGCAGCCAAATTAGGGAGTCGATGCCGGTTATGGACCCTTTGCGTATTATGGACCCCCTACAGAAAAACATAAAATTAACACTCAAAGCAACTTTATTCCTATGAAAATCCACCG
Source organism: Aedes aegypti (assembly GCF_002204515.2). Taxonomy (NCBI): domain Eukaryota; kingdom Metazoa; phylum Arthropoda; class Insecta; order Diptera; family Culicidae; genus Aedes; species Aedes aegypti. Next base: position 39,667 of record NW_018735347.1, read on the forward strand.
GGGGAACTTCGATTACATTGTTAGTCAGCAGTTTCAGGCAAAATATTTGGTTTGAGACGCATAAATACAGATATTTGAACAGTTTTGTAAATGAAACCACACAAGAGGGTCCATAATACGCATTTCCAGGTGGGTCCATAATAGGCTCGTCGGCAGCGAGCCGGATTACATGGGAATCAAATGGAGGGTCCATAATACATAACGTCAAATTTGTAAACAATCCTATTATGGACCCCGGGAGGGTCCATAATAGGCATTCGGACAACAGTTTTTCAAATGCAAATTTCGCTGGAAAAATCGAATGATTTTGTATGTTTCATAGACGTACTATGAAGTAAAGACATTGAATTTGTTGTTAGACTCCACAAAACGTATATGCGTCTGAGATATCATTGCGGAAAAGCGTCTAGAATGAATTTCAGCTACTAAGGGGTCCATTACTAGCATTGAAACCCTACGTGTTTGTGTGTTTACATTCATGCGTTGCTCAATCCACTATCGATTCACACCGACAGACTTGTTATTTTTTTTCTCTGGAAACGTTTTTACAACGCTGCGAATATCGCTTGTCAGTATGACTTTTGTCGGCAGCCTCAATCTCTTCGGCAACTTTCCCATAAGCGCTGCAGGCGAATCTGTTCGGCAGCTTCAAATCAGTCGCATTTTGAGGCGTGTTCATTTGAATTGATGACATCTCTGGTAAAATTGTTTGTTCGAGACCTGTGCGCCGAAATAATTTCAATCGGCGGCGGCGTCAGTGTGTTTTTGCACCGGCGGTGGCGGCGTCATCGGCGTTACGCCGTTGATAGTTTTCGGCGGCGGCGACGTACGTCGGCGTCGGGATTATTTAACAGAAAAAAATTTGGGGTGAGTAATGTCTGTTACATTACCGCGGGGTTGACGTAGAACTACTATGGACACAACTTCGATCAATTCTGGGTCAGACTTCAACAACAGTGCGGTAGCTTTTTGCAGATGATAGGATGTTTGATGATAGATGATAGGTGCTGTGATTGTGAGTATTCAAATACGTTATGGTTTTAAAGGAGATCGCTCATTTGGTTTGGAAGCTTTTTCAGAGTTTCGGATTTCAAAGTAAAATACTTTAAAAAGGATTTGATTTGATTATGATGATTGAATGACAGTGAAGTTTGAGTATGAGTGTAGTGAAAGGTTATTAATAATTTGTCATGTGTTTGAATTTGTAAATGTACTAGTTTTGTGTTGTTATTGGTCGGATGGTTGAGTGATCGGTTTCAGTTCTGGCTCCAGCTGTAGTTCGCCAAACTCCTCCAGTAGATCAGCTTTTTAATAGCTCGGGTGCTTTGATCGTAAGAATCGATAGAATCGGTCTATGGTAAGAAAAGTATGAACAATATCGACTACACTATACACTTATATTTTTAATAAACGTTGAATCAATACAAGAACCACCTAATGTTGTCGCTTCATTTGCACGATTAGCCAACTTTAAATTAAAATGTTTATTCATGAAATCGACAAATTTAATATTTTCTTGTTTGGAAACGTCAATATTAAAGTCACCGGTGACTACAATAGGAGCATCTTGTTTGACATAATTGAATAAATTGCGGGTCATGAAAATTTTCGTATCTTGCATTGTAGTATTTGGAGAAATGTACACTAGAGTGATGCAAATTTTAAATTTTGGCTCCCCTATGCTTAAACGATTTTATTATGGTAAATAGCATCCTCCCAAAGTTTGAAGTGATTCGGAAGAAATTTGACTGTGCGCACGCCATTTGAAGTTTAAATGGAGATTACTATGGAAAACGCCAACTTTTTGTGTTCAGGCCTCTATCTCTTCGACATAATATTTTATGGAAAAGTGAAAAACCTCTGCTCATGTGAAACCCTTTCAGCTACATTTTTGCTGAAGACCACATTTTGATAGGACTTATGGAAAAATTGCTATTCTTAATCATAAACTGGGTTTGCATTTTGCATGCTTAACCAACTGCTCGGCAGGCAACAGTGGTGCTCCTGGCGGGTAGAATAGATCAAAGTAATCCGGGCTACTATGTTCTACAGCAAAACAGCAGTGTTGCTCTGAAAGTAATTGAATGATCATCTCAGCATGATTTAGACTTTGTTATCACTAATAACAAATTATCCTTACATCCTATCAAAATGTGGTCTTCGGCAAAGTTGTAGCTGGGATGTTTTCCCATGAGATGAGTTTGTTCACTTTTCTATAGATTATTATGACGAGCAGTTAGAGGACTGAACACAAAAGGTTTGCCTTTTCCATAGTAATTTCCATATAAACTTTTAATGGCGTGTGCACAACCAAATTTCTTCCGAATCACTTAAAATTTTGGGAGGATCATTTTCATCATAACTGACATCGTTTAAGCATAGGGGAGCAAAAACTTCAAAATTTGCATTAGTCTAATGTACACTGTTATTAGCAGTACTTCAATGTCCATAACCATAATCGATGCCGCACAAAAGTGTTAAACCTGATCTGCTACGCCAAGCATTGCATCACATTCCTCACAAACCAACATATACCAATTGCTGATCCTGGCTTTTGTCATAGTCGTACACGCCATCGGGGAAAGTTTCAGCTTGCGACTTATTAATAGTTAAAGTGCCTGTGCTAACTACCGGAAACTGAATGCGTTTGCATTTGATTATGCCACTCAGTTTGATACTAAAATAATAATTCTCTATACAGGAGTGAAATCGGAATTTCAAAAACAAAGGAGAGTTACGTTGGCATGAATTATTTAAAACCCTAAAACATGTTGCTGGCATAACGAAATTCTTGCTAGCTCGAAGGTTTAAATGAAATGAACCGAATCAATCGAAAGTAATATGTTTTACACAATTTGAATAGCAGACGATGTTACTCCCTTTCGTATTCTTGCCTTCTTCTGATCGACCAATCTGGGATATAAGGTATATGAAGTTGATGTCTTGGTTAGGGATTTACATATCTTTCGGATGGACAATAAAACATGATTTCAATCAGTGAATGAAATTATCGCGGAAATGAGACGAAAATAGGCATTTTTCAAGCAACCCGACAATTAGTTGCCGCCTTTATCTGCAAGAAACTGATTTCGTGAACTGCTATAATTGTTGATCATTGTACTGACGAAAAGCCAAGATCGATCCGATCATATGCACTGATCCAACTTTATCGGCTCTAAACTTATCGCGATAATTATCACAAGGGAAATAACAAAAATGTTTGCCGCCGACGGGGTTCGAACCCATGTCCATGAGCAAAAACGTTTCCAAAACGCGCGTGCACCATAACCACTTGACCACGCCAGCTGAACGAAGGGAGAGAGAAATTTGGTATATAAAAGCTACATGCGGAAGCGAAGGACATTCAAAACATCGAAACAAGAGTCACTAGTCACTAGTCATCTAGTGGACACTAGGAGAACGTTACGTATTAGTTTGCTTTTGACTCACCAGAGCGGCGCTTTTCATGTCGCCTTAAAAAGACGAGAGTCGATTATCTTTTTCCTTTAAACCATCTTTGGTTAATATGAATGCTCTGTTTTATATTTTCAATAGATTTCTTTATTGAAACTAACATGTAGAAAAAAAAATCAGATCAATAGATGCTTATTAGAACTGGTCAAAAAACAGATTAGTGAACAGTATTTAAAATCTTTTGCAATTTTAATACATTTTTCAATTTCCGTACTCGAGAATTTAGGAAGTGTTCCCCATTATATGATAAATCAACGACACACAAATAACACATATCAATGGTTGCTATTCCGTGATTGACCGAAGTCAGTGAAAATGCACAAAGAATCAACTAGAAGATCGGCTGGGATTGGCCATAATCTTCTTCAGTGTGCATAATTCAGTGCCTCTTTTTATACATGGTCAATAACGGCGCCGGCCACGTCCTTGCAGTCAGGTGGGATTGGGGTAAGGAATGTTAGTGTGTAACCTTTGCTATTTGGAGACCGTGTTTGCCTCTGCATCTCCACAAAGGTTACTGGAAGGGATGTTTGTTAATGAGGAGGATCGTTGGGTATGTAAATATAATATTTCATTTGATATGAACAATATCTATGTAGAGAAAAATTATGCCGACACTTGACGTGACGAACCTTTCAAAGTTTGTTAAATAAAGTGAACCTTTCGCAAGTCTACACTCGTAGTGTCGAACCATTCAAAGTATTTTTAATTGCAAAAATAAAGGTAAAAGGAAAATGGAGTTTTGAAAAAAAAAATTTAGACATAAGTAATTTATAAATCAGAGTTTATGTGGACAATCATAGTGACGAACCTTTCATAGTTTGTTGAAAAATCATATTTACGTCTCACCGTTGTAACGATTAAAGGTGCAGTCATACATATTTTATAGATTAGAATAGTAGCATGAAACGAGCTCATCAATTGATCCGTCATCCTTGAGCAGCAACAATCCACTGTCAGCTTCACTCGTTTGCTCGGCTATATAAAAGCACTCAGAGAAAATAGGCGCGCGACCCGAGAGGGAAAACAACTGACGACTGCTCGTGCTTTCTTGACGCACTGCCCAGGAGCAAGCGTCAAGGTCGAAGGATCAAACACAACTAAAGGATCACGCCACTTTTTCACTTTCACTCGACCGACGCGCGACATGTTTGATCCTGCCCTCATCGCCCGCCCCCGCAGGAGCAAGCGTCAAGGTCGAAGGATCAAACACAACTAAGCGATCACGGTTTTTTTCATTTTCACTCGACCGACGCGCGACATGTTTGATCCTGCCCTCATCGCCCACCCCCGCAGGAGTAAGCGTCAAAGTCGAAGGATCAAACACAACTGAGCGATCGCCTTTTTTTTCACTTTCACTCGACCGACGCGCGACATGTTTGATCCTGCCCTCATCGCCCGCCCCCGCAGGGCAAGCGTCAAGGTCGAAGGATCAAACACAACTAAGCGATCGCGGTTTTTTTCACTTTCACTCGACTGACGCGTGACATGTTAGATCCTGCCCTCATCGCCGGCCCCCGCAGAAGCAAGCGTCAAGGCCGAAGGATCAAACACAACTAAAGGATCACGCCACTTTTTCACTTTAACTCGACCGACGCGCGACATGTTTGATCCTGCCTGTAGAATCGCGTTGTTTCGGATACCGTATAAAGACACGCACGTCTCGTATGGTTGATAGACAAAATAACAATGTTCTTCATTCCGGATGCTTGGTCTGATCGCTCACTCATGTAGGGGTGTACAAGTATCATTGTTCTTAGGGTTGTCGATATTATCTCAAGATTTATATAAAGCAAGGTAATTATATATCCCTTTCGGGACGAACCAGCACAATTGTGCTGTTCGGCACCCATGACATTGAATGATTCTTTTAGCCAATAAATCATTGTTTTACTAAACTTTTTTGATTTCGATTATTGAATTATCATTGCTACTTGTAATTAAGCACAACAGATTTTGTTTACATCGTGTTTAGTAAACACCAGCTCAGGGTAAACAAACACCGTAAGAATTGAAAAAGATTTTATTTTTTATTTATTTTTTTTTTGGCTGATGGTACTATGCCACCCGGCACTAATTTCGAAGTTTAAAAAGTGCAAAATAGTGAAAAGCGGAATACCCGGATCGTAAAGTGATGGACTGATTGCCGAAGATATATGTGTTTGTGTTTTTTTTTTTTTCGAACGAGCTGACTTACTTATAAGTGGAAATATGGTTTAGAAAATTGTGTTCGTTGGAATGCTAGTAGACTATTGTATCGCTTGGCTGGCTTCCTGAGATATTATACCTTTGAAATAGGAACGGTTTGATTATCCGGTGAGTTTGTTTCATATTATTCTACACTTTTTATTTTAAATTGCTCTAGATAAACCTTGTTAAAAGCAAAAGAAAAGAATCGGTTTTGTTTTTTTTTTTTTTTTTGTATATTTGTGTATCGCCGGTTTAATTTCACTAAAATCAAGTAGCTCGCGTCCGCGCTTTTTTTTTTATTTGTTTCCGTTTTTGCTTTTCGTTGTTCTTTTTTTTTTTGTTTTCATAGCAATACTACGATACGATATAATGCGTGTTTTAGTTGAAACGCGAAGCACCGTAATTTTTTAATTTTTTTTGTCAATATTCAATACTTTATTAACGGACAGTAGTATTTTTTTTTTAATTCTTAAAATGTTTTCGAAACAATTCGATGACCCTAGAGGGATCGTTTCTGCTTTGAACTTACAACTGAGCAGAAAAAGACGATTAATCAATTAGTACTACTCGAAACACGATTATCCATAAAGTTAATAATAAATAACTTCTCTTTTGATTGTCGGAATTCAAGAGATTAAATTAAAAACAAGTAAACAACAAATCACAGACAAACAGACGTAACACTTAGAACAAATCTCGATCAAAATTATAGTCACGATGACATGTACGCCCAATGCTAAAATTGGTGTGTTTGGCCGACAGGCCAACAGATGGCGGTAATGTGTAAACGTCAAACACGAACAAAAACGATGCTAGCGCTGCGGGTGGTGGATTGGCCACCTACCATATTTTCAAATCGATCGTTAAAAAGGTGGTCGATGGACTATGATGAGAGTGTGACGTCTGTTTGTCTGTGAACAAATGCTCTGGGTCCATCGCTGGCTTTTCAGGCGAATCCTAATGACCTAATATCCCTCCCAACCCCCAACTCCGTAGTGCTTATGAGGGTGTCGCTGAGTCGGAGGACTCTCGTTAAGTAAGTGCTACATCAACATTTCCTTCCCCTATCCCAAGTTACGGTAAAGATGGGCGTGGCCAGGAATAGCGATATTTATGTTTTTAATATTCTTGTCAACGACTGGATCAAGGTTTACTCCCCGGCCTTATTCCTGGAAGCAGTTTAGATGAGATTATTAAAAATAATCATAAATGTTGTTAGTATCCAATCTACGAAGTATACCGTAACTACGCTACGCTAACGCAAACACCGTAAGAATTGAAAAAGTTTTATCTGTCGCAACTTTTCAACTATTCGTTTTTTTTAGGTATGCACACATACGAATCGAGAGTGAAAGAGTCATTCTTTGAAATGGTGAAGACCAAATGAGAATTGATTCACATAGCAAAGATTTCTGGAGGGACAAAGTGGGACCAGCACAATTGTGCTGGTGCCGGCCCTTACCCGGTCGATGTTCGTTGTGGACTACCAAGTTTTATTTGCAGTATTTTGATCAAATTAAGTGGCTGAATCTGGTTCTAATGTCCACAATAGTGCATAATATTGCATTAAAACATGAATGAGTGATTTCATACGAATCATAAGGATGATCTTCTTCTTCTTCTTGGCAATAACGTCCCCACTGGGACAGAGCCTGCTTCTCAGCTTAGTGTTCTAATGAGCACTTCCACAGTTATTAACTGAGAGCTTTCTATGCCAACATTGCCATTTTCGCATTCGTATATCGTGTGGCAGGTACGATTATACTCTATGCCCAGGGAAGTCAAGGAAATTTCCATTACGAAAAGATCCTGGACCGACCGGGAATTGAACCCAGACACCTTCAGCATGGCTTTGCTTTGTAGCCGCGGACTCTAACCACTCGGCTAAGGAAGGCCCTCAAAAGGATGATGTACCGTTCGAAAACTATGTAAGAGAAACTCATAGCTTTGGTTTAAAAACTTTAATTTTTTACACGTCCATATTTGAAATAGATTGGGAATCGCATTTAATGTTTTAAATCTACTAGGGTAAAAGTACCGGTTTTGGCCAGCCTAAGAGAAAATGTCAATAAAAATTAAATGCGAAGCCATATTTATACTAGAAATATGTCAAATGCAAGCTTTCATTCCATATTATGTGTGTAAAATATCAAAACTGAGCTAAAACCATTTTTTAGCTTTGAAAATCCCGTTGGTCAATATAGGCCAACGAAACCAGTTTCGGCCAGAGATTTAACTTCGGTTCCTAAAATGACCAATTGCATTGATTTCTCATGAGAGTGGCCAAATTAGGAGTGCCCTGGCCAAATTAGGTGTATGGGAGTTAAAATTATAAGGAAAATGAATTGTTTTTCTTATATTTTGAATCAATTTCGTCGAGTAAATGAATGTAGCTCTATTATATGAATGTGATCTACTGAACACAAAAGGTTTCATGCTGATTGCTTATGTAAAACGGTGTATAATCCACTATGGCCAAAACCGGTGCTTCAACCCTATAGCAAAGTTTAAGAAACAGTTAAAGTTTAGGGGAACGTTCAAAAATTACGTCAATCATTCATTTAGGGGAGTGTACGTTAGCGGGTAAATGAGACTCGATAAAGGTATTTGGACCTTTTTTTTGTTTAAAGCAGTTTGATGTTTTATTGGAATGATTTCAACGAATAACTAACAAGGGAAACTTATGAATTGTTCAACATTCACACAGTGAATAATTTACAGCTGTTCTTCTTTGATTATCGACTTTCCATCGTGGTCACGGGAGACGCGATAATATCTGCAAGTAGAATTAACATTATAGTTGTTGTCAAAAACTATTACATTTCAAACATACGTATCAAACTTCTCTAGTTTGGTAACAAAGTCCTCATCGTGGGTAATAATGACCAACAGGAAGTTACCGTTTTCTCTTTCCGTAACAATTCTGCGCAAACTTTCGCACAGTGAAGCAATGTTTTCTCTGTCCAAATTGGTGGTCGGTTCATCTAAGGCCATCACTCCGCAGTTATTACTGAATGTCTCTGCTAGTGCCATTCGTATGATCAGCGATGCTAATACTTTTTGACCAGCACTGCAACGTCCTCGCATGTCGATCTCCACGTCATTTTTGGCTTGGACTACTCGGTAATGATATTGTCGGCGTTTATCTGTAACTTTATCGGGTTTTGACTCGTCCTCAGTTTTGATACGAATGTAGTCAATGTCATTCCCACGATAGATATCCCTCCACAGAGAATAGATAGAGCGGTTTATTTGTTCCATCTTTTCTGCGTGATATTTCATGAGCGCCCACTCGAGGGCATTACGGTATTTGAGAATATCACTTATCATTTTTTTCAACACCACCGATTCGCTGTATGTTTTTAGATAGTTCTTCACAGCGTTCTTGAATTCCGATCGATCCAGTTCTTTTTTCAAAGCTTTGCTCTGATTCTCCAATTCGGCTATTTGACCAGTTGTTTGGCTTTTCGTCGATTGGATTGCATCTCGTTGTTCAAGCAGTTTGTTTCGTTCTTGGGCCACGTTTGGTGCATCCATGTCGCCAATGCTTTGCATCAATGCGTCCAGACCTTGCTTCAGCGAAGTTGTTTCGTCTTTTAATTTCATCAAGTCGCGGTTGTCCAGATAATCACGCTCAATCATATCTTGATTCATAACATCCTTTTTGAGCGAATCAATCTGATAAGTCTTTTCGTCGATTGCAGCAATAATCTAGAATAAAAAATAATCGTAAAAATTATGTCTCAGAACAAAATTAGTTTTATTTTACCTTCTTCATTTCTTCATTGGATTCTTGAAGTTTGCGTTTAATTTTTTGAATCTCTTCTGCCAAATTTAGACGGGACAAAGCATCCAATTCTTTACACAAACGAACAATTTCTGCATCCATTCGTTTAAGCTCTTCTAGCTCGGCTTGTGCCTTGTTTAGGTTTGCACGGTTTTCTTCCTTAGCCTTGGCTTTTGATTTTTCTTCAGTGATCAAATTTTGCTTCACTGGTCCGAGTTTATTTTCAGTCTCATCCATTTCTCTCTGGCAAGAGGCGATCTTCTCTCCCAACTCAAGTTCCTTGGCCTTTTTCTGATCCAATGACTGTACAGATTCCTGCAGTTGAATTTTCTTCTCCTTCATTTGGTTGTACCTTTGATGCAGATTGTTCAAACGTTCCGTTTCTTCATCAATCTTGTTTTGCATAGCGTCAATAGAAATACGCTCAACCCGCAGTTCACCACGAAGTGCTTCTCGTTCCAACTTGATATCATCGAGGGAAGCAGTTGTTCCTTCAGGAGTCTTCACAGCTACTTCAATTTTCAAGTTCTCAATGCCTTTCTTCATTCGATCAATATCTCTGACAGATTCGTCTAGAATACTCATGTCTCCCAGAATAGAATTGATCAACTGAACGCTTGAGTTAGGTTCTAAAATTGACATTTGGCACTCCTCAAGGTCTGATGAGGCCTGAACCAGTTTACGTTCAGTCTCTTCTAGCTGTTCTTTGAGTTTCGGTATTTCTTCGGTTTGCTTTGCAATGCGTTCTGAATACGGTTGTAAGGCCAGCAATTGATCGTATTTTTTCTGGTCCGCTTTCAGCATGCGCTCAAGGGCCTCGATTTTTTCCGGCAGTCGGCGAATTTCATCTGAAAGCTCTGAACTTATGTCCTGCACATCTGCACCATCCATTCCCTTGTGGCAAACTGGGCAACATTTATCGTCCTCGATACGAGAAATGTACTTTTTGTAAAGAACTTCCGCTGAACGGAGCTCTCCATGTTCCAAGTTGTTCTTGCTGATTTTATCCTTCAGCTTGGCAAGAACTTCTTCGAACGGATTGCCCTGACAGACTGTGTAGATTTTCTCTTTATTTTCAGTGAGCTCACGCTCAATGCGGTCCAATTCGCGTTTCTGGGAACGTCTAGTGGTTTCCATTTCGGTAACCGTTGCTTGTGACTTGCGCATCGATTCATTCAGCTGTTTGATTTGTCGTTGGAGATCATCGTACAAAGTTTGCACGTTACGTTTGTAGTTCGTATCAATAGTCCTGGAGTTTCACAGAGATGATAAAACATAAATTAGAAATAATGTGATATCTTTCCTGATATCAACTGCTCGAGTCTACTGTTGAATAAAATCTGTCTTTATTTCAATCTTCAAGTTTACAAATCACTTAATTCTACATACATAGATTTGTTCTCTACACAATGCTTATCCTAGTGGGAGGTGCTTGGAGTTACTTTTCATTTAGGCAAACCAATCAGGGATCAATAAGAGGTTTGCAACAAGGATAGAATAATGAAGAAGGAGAGAGAGAGAGAGAGAGAGAGAGAGAGTAAAAGCGAATAAGGCATCAACGCTTGTTGCGTGATGCACTTGGCAGCAGTCTAAGTCATTTATGTGTATGCAAGTATTATTGCCTGGGAACGGAGTGCTATGCTGAAGGAGTCGAGTTACGGTTCATGTGGGTTTTGCATTTGAAGTGATTTCTGAAGTGCCAATGACATGGGTCATTGCTATGTGACATTTGAGAATACATGACAACGACGTGGGTCGTCGTTCTATGTTATTTGAGTATGAGTATAAGCTATAAATTATTTTAGGGTGCTGATTGTCGTTTTGTAACCAAGCAACAATTAGCTGATTATATGAAAGTTGTACGTTTTTGTCAAGTCGGGTTTTGTGACTGTGGGAAAGTTACAATCACAGAACATGTGGTGAAGAAGTCAGGTGATTTATGATATGATGTAACTAAATACTCTACATCTTCCCCCTTTTGGAGAATGATGTAATAAAAATGGAATCATTCGTTATGACCTATCCTCCAAGTACCTCATCTAGAATGTTAATTATGTTTTCTTTAATTGCTATCATTTATTTAGATTTTTATTGTTCTATTTTTATGGACTATTGTTTCTTTATGAGTGTTGTTATGTTTTACTGTACAATTTGGATCTGCTATTTTGGTTACTGTGAATGGTCCTATGTAAAACGGGTCAAGTTTTTTCCGATTTTCGTTTGTCAGATATACTAAATCTCCTATGTTTAAATCGATTTTATTGATGTTTTGATTGCACACATTTTTACGTTTTTCTTTTTGGAAAATTAATTTGTTTCTAGCATTTGAGTTTGATGTTTGTAGTTTATAGCGTAATTCTTGATAATATTGATCTGGATTATAAACTGGATTAATCATTGAATGGTTATCTTGCAAGTCATGCGGTAGTGTAGCTTTTCGTCCAAAAACAAGTTCGTATGGTGTGTAGCCATGTTCAATATTTGGTGTGGTATTGTAAGAGAAGGCAAAAAATTTTGTCCAATCATCCCAGTCCGAATTGTGAGTATTGGTGAAGGATCTCAGATACTCATTAAGACATCTGTGGTTCCTTTCCAAAGCTCCGATTGTCTGTGGATGATAGGCTGTTGCAAATGTTTGCTTTATTTCTAATAATTTACAAATCTGTTCAAAAACATCATTATTGAATTCAGTGCCTTGATCGGAATTTAATTGAAGAAAATTTCCATAAATCAAGATAAAATTTTCCACTAATGCTCTTGCCATTACAGAAGCTTCTTTTGTTGGTACTGGTGCAAGTACAATGTATTTCGTTAAATTACATTGTATAGTTAGAATGTATCTATTTCTATTGTTTGTAATGCCGAATGGTCCTGCGGTATCAATTGAAATTGTTTCGAATGGTTTAAAAGGGGTTGAGGTTACGATAACAGGCTCTTTAGTATGTCTGTTCACTTTGTTAATTTTACACTTTTCGCAATTTTTAACAAAATTGCTTATTTCTAATTTCATGTTTTTCCATGTAAATTTTTCTCTTAATTTTAAATAAAGTTTATGTTGACCAATATGACCTCCCGTAGGTGTCATATGGTTATTAACTAAAATTTCATTAATTTTATCAACATTCTGTATAAATGTCGGTGGATTATACAGTACCAGCTGGTAATTGGAAATGGCTCTATTTGCGATTTCCTTAACAGTTTCGCTAGCGAATGATTTGAATAGCTCATCTTGCAACGAGATGGCGACCATGGTTCTTTTATAATGATTCAGTAATTTTCCAAGTTCTAAAAGTGCAAGCTCTAATGCTTGACTTCCATTTGTGTTTTCGTCATATAGTTGAATCGTAATCGTTTGAAGCATCTTATTGTAGTTATTATTAAATAATTTAACTTTCAGTTGGTTGTGGTGCACTTCACACCCAACTTTCAGATATTTTCTAACTTCCGATGGATTCTCAGTTTGCCAAGCCGTGAGGTGATCAGTCTCTCTGTCTGCTAACTGCGAATCATCGAATTTAGTTGTATCGTTTATTTTTTTTCTATTCATTGCTCTAGTGTTAACCACTAGAACAGATAAAGATTTAAGGTCATCCGAGTTCAATGGGATACGCGACAATGCATCTGCGCAAACATTAGATTTTCCAGCAAGAAATTCAATGTTAAAATTATATTCTTCCAAATCAAGCCTCATCAACGTTAATTTCGATGTTGGCTTTTTCATGTTAAATAAATATACTAATGGTCTGTGATCCGTTTTAATTGTGAATCTTCGGCCATATAAATACGATTTAAAATAATTAACAGCCCAATGAATTGCTGCTAATTCTTTTTCAATGGTAGGCTTATTGCGTTCGCCTTGCGTAAAGCTTCTACTCGCAAAAGCTATTGGGAAATCTCCTTCAGTATAACGCTGAGAAAGAACTGCTCCACATGCATAGTTTGATGCATCTGTGGTCAAAATAAATTCCCGTGAAAAATCAGGGTATCTCAGAATATATGGTTCCATCAAGGTTTGTTTTAATTGTTGAAAACTTTGTTCCTGACTATCTGTCCATTGAAACTGCACTCCTTTTTTAAGCAATGCATTTAATGGTCGAGCTATATCCGCAAAATTTGGTACGAATTTTCGGTAGTAGTTGCAAAATGCAACAAATCTACGTACTTCGTCGACATTGTTAGGTTTGGGATAGTTTTTCAAGGCTTCAAACTTAGAATCGTCTGGAAGGATGCCTCTATCCGTTACCTTGTGACCAAGAAATGTCACTTCATTTAAGAAAAATTTGCATTTTGCAGGATTTAATTTGAGGTTATAATGCCTCAAACGCTCAAACACCGTAGTTAAATTTTGAAAATGATGATTTTCCGAACAGCCGATGACGATTATATCATCGATATAAATGAATGCACATTCAGGATTTAATCCTGCCATAGCAATAGTCATCATTCGCTGAAAACTATTGGGTGATATGTTTAAACCGAAGGGCAATCTTTTAAAATGAAAATGACCATTAGGGGCTGAAAAGGCTGTGTACTTTCTAGACTCTTGGTCTAATGGTATCTGGTGAAAACCAGACATTAGATCAAGCGTACTGAAGTACTTTGCTCTCCCTAATTGATCTAAAATTATGTCAATACGTGGCAAAGGAAATTTGTCTGCCAAAACTTTTTTATTTAATTGTCGGAAGTCGACAACTAATCTCCATTTTTTTGAATTATTGCCAGCTTTCTTTGGTACCAAGAGAATTGGCGAATTGTACGGAGAAACTGATGGTTCGATTATATCATCGTCCAAAAGTTTTTGAATTTGTTTTGCCATTTCATCTCCTTGCGAGTGAATGGTTTTGTAATTTGGAATATAGACTGGTACCTGGTCATTTAGAAGAATATTTTGAGAATAAAAATTATTGTGAGGTAACTTTTCGTTCTCTAAGCTGAAAATATCAGAATATTTTTCAATCAACTTTTTTAACGAGGAGTGAACATATGAAGGAATTTCATTAAAATTGATTTTCGAAAAAATGTTTTGTATCCTTTCCTTTTTCATAGCTAAATTTTCCGTAGGTTTATTGACTCTAACATAATCGTGTAAAGGTTCACATATAGGATGAAAATTTGAGATTGCAACCTGTGACTGCGTTGTATTAACAAATTTTATATACGGTGAGTTTGATGATACAATAGTGTTTCCACAAAAAACTCCTGGAAGTATTTCTTGTGAGAGCACGATTGAATCCTCGGTCACACTAAAATTTGGTAATCTTCTAATCACCTCGCATCTTGGTGGTAAAATTATACTATTATTAATACTATCTTCAATAGGTATGCATATTGAATGATTTTGAAAATTAAAATTTAAAAGCCAATTATCATAGTCGATGGTGCACCTGAACTTGACTAAGAAGTCACGCCCAAGTATACCATCTGTGGGTATAGGGAAATTTTCACTAACTAACTGAAAAGAGTGAACTAATTTAAGGTTATTGTCGAATGTTACAGAAGTTTGTGCTTCGGCAATAGTTTCCGTCACTCCTTCCGTAACACCTGTTATTCTAAGTTTCTTGTTAAAATCTACTATTTGCATTGCGGGAACTTTTGTAACTTTAAACAGAGATACATCAGCTCCGCTATCTAAAATAAATGTACACTTACTGTTTGTCATTTCAACATATAAGGTTACGAAATTTACAGCATTTAAATTTATCGAATGAATTGTTGTTGAGGGGATGGACCCTGGTTCGCCTGGCCTAAAAAATTTACATTTTGAGGTTGCCCTGCTGTCGGAATCGGAATTTGTTGAGGTAGGTTTTGCATACGTGGCATGTTTTGTGGCATAGGATAAATTTGTTCAGCATTTGTTACAAACATTTGTCGAGGTCGTTGGTCTCGCCGACCGCCTCGATTAAACCCGTAATTTTGAGGGGTTCGATTTAAAAAATGCCCTTGATACCTGTGATAAGTATGCCTTCCTCTTTGTGCATTTTGGTTCCTTTCACGTCGGCCCCGATTATTTCTGGCATGATTATTATGCTTATGTGTACCATAAGTCATAATTTGTGAAGAGTTCTGTTGATTGGCTGCTGTTGGAGTAGCGTTTTCTTGTACTTTCTGCACAGCTTCGTTGATATTGGAGAAGGTGCCGGCTTTTAAGATAATTTTTGTTTCATAGCTGGTGGTGCCATTAATTAAGGCATCTACTCCAGCTTTCGTGGCCATGGTCTTAGCCACCCCATCCGGGATGCCTTGACCAACGTAAATGCTTTTCAACTTGTTGGTTAGTTTGTCTATTTCGTCACAAAAATTATTTGTGTCCCCTTTTTGTTTTGTTGTTTTTAATTTTGCGATTATGTTTGCAGGTGTAATTTGTTCTGCGCATCTTTGTTTGACATCATCGATAAGAGCATCGATTGTGTTAAGATTTTCCGCCAAGCCTAATCTGGCTTTTCCAGTCAGTCTGGTTTTTAAAAATCTTACTGCTGTTGCCACTTGATCAGCAGCAACATAATCCTTCAATAAATTCGCCGAATCCACGTAGGCGTCTAGATTTTCAGACGTTCCATCGTACACTTGTACGATGGAAGTTGCCGTTTTTATGTCGAATGGCATTGTTGTTACGTTTCTAGCTATACACTTTTTCAGTAAATTGTTAAATATTACGGCGTAGACCGCCGACTTGCAAGATACCGATTTTTTATAATGCTTTAACTTTGTATTTAACAAAATAAGGGTTTCGTCAAATTCTTGACGAGCTGCTTTAATCAGAAAATTAAAATGTGAGCTTCCGATACGCGCCTCATTTTCTAAAAGAAGGTCCGTAATATTTTTATATATTAACTTTACATTTCGTAATTTTTCATCGAGTGTGAATTTCAAATATTTTCGAAATGGAGCCTTTTTCAAGTTTGTTTTAATTTTGTGAATTTGTCCTATTAGAAGCTCGATTTCACTTTCACCATTATTCATTAGAAATATTAATATTTGTTCGACGATCAAAGCATTACTTCTAAGTATTATTTTCCACTGATAAAAAAAAACACATCCGTTGATTTGTTTACGTTACCTTATAAAATTGTATACGGTTATATCGTAGCTTCCCGGTTGTCGCTCGATATACGATCCTCGGCGTCTCGTTGCATCACATCGTTGTTGTTGTTGTTTGTGTTGGCGCTGAGCCCATGCGCTTTCTAATCCCGCCGGTCGACTCCTGTCGACCGTGGTCTCGCCTGCAGTTGATTTGTTTGTTTGATTTTTGCACTTATTTGTGCTTTCACTTCATCACTATAAACGCCAACGGTGTATACTAACGGGTCACGAAACTGTTCTTATTCCACTTCGACGGTTTTTCATAATTGTTCTTTTTTCACTTGCAGCTTACTCGAGTTCTTTTTCAGGCACTAAGCAGGGTTTTGCATGTTGGCTATTGATCTAGCAGCCTTCATTGCTTGCCTTTTGGTATGTAATTTGTACAGTTGGTAAAACATCACTGCTAACTGTAGACCGACTAATGCTAAAATGATGTTGAGTTTAAACTCGTGGTCGGCGTGATACTCTTCATGAATTGCAAGTTCATTCAGAATTTGGACTTGCGGGTCCCCTGAATTCTGAGCAGTTTTGGATTTATTATTCCCCATTGTGGGTACTCACTTCACAATTATTTTATAATTTAAACTTTTTCCACTTTTCAAGATTTTTCGCTTCCACTTGGCACTTTTTACAGTTTTAATTGACTATTGAATAAGTCTTCAGGCTCGGTTGCCTGTTCGCGGTCAGCCATGTGATATCTTTCCTGATATCAACTGCTCGAGTCTACTGTTGAATAAAATCTGTCTTTATTTCAATCTTCAAGTTTACAAATCACTTAATTCTACATACATAGATTTGTTCTCTACACAATGCTTATCCTAGTGGGAGGTGCTTGGAGTTACTTTTCATTTAGGCAAACCAATCAGGGATCAATAAGAGGTTTGCAACAAGGATAGAATAATGAAGAAGGAGAGAGAGAGAGAGAGAGAGAGAGAGTAAAAGCGAATAAGGCATCAACGCTTGTTGCGTGATGCACTTGGCAGCAGTCTAAGTCATTTATGTGTATGCAAGTATTATTGCCTGGGAACGGAGTGCTATGCTGAAGGAGTCGAGTTACGGTTCATGTGGGTTTTGCATTTGAAGTGATTTCTGAAGTGCCAATGACATGGGTCATTGCTATGTGACATTTGAGAATACATGACAACGACGTGGGTCGTCGTTCTATGTTATTTGAGTATGAGTATAAGCTATAAATTATTTTAGGGTGCTGATTGTCGTTTTGTAACCAAGCAACAATTAGCTGATTATATGAAAGTTGTACGTTTTTGTCAAGTCGGGTTTTGTGACTGTGGGAAAGTTACAATCACAGAACATGTGGTGAAGAAGTCAGGTGATTTATGATATGATGTAACTAAATACTCTACAATAATAATGGGCCATAAATAGTCGTTCTGCATGTATTAATATAAATGCTCACATGTGTAAAATACGAATACCACTAGGAGTGGAAAAAGTTCAATACATAACACGAAATAGTTCAACAAGATTTTTTTTCTGGTGTTACGTTCTGCAACAGCTTAGTGTTCTATGAACATCTCCACAGTAAGTTATTCACTGTGAGCGAGCTTGTTATTATTATTTATCTTTTTTTGCCTGGCTTTTCGCCCTTGGCGCCATAGTTCGCAACAAACTATGTGTGCGAGCTTGCCAGTTGTTACATTTTTATATTGTATAAGTATAAGAAAATACTCTATATCCTAGAAAATCGGGAAAATTTCCAACCTAAAAAGACTCTCGACCGACGTAATCGCCTATTTTTTTAAGTATAGTCATTGAATATCCTTCTTAGCATAACTTAGCAGTTCTGCCAGACATCTCTCGCGTCGGATGTTTTGTCCGCTGTGCGAAAAAATACTTAAGTGTCCTCCCAGTTCGCCCTGATGTGGCAAAAGTGCAGCGGCTCTTGGAGAAAGAGTTAAAACTCCAGTATAAGGACATTAAGAGCATACAGTTGCTGCCACCGTCGACGAGTCACGTCACCGTTGCCGACCACATGTTAAAATATTTATTATTATTATTATTTTTATTAGAAAGAGTTTCAGCTCAGATCGTGGCTGATTCGTCTCTGGAAGGAAAAGGGAAAGGGCTTCACAATGAGGGGCCCCCTGTCATACAGTTTCATAGTTTAGTTTCAATTGCAAAGGATATGCTTATAAAATCGATATACAACACATTAACACAAAATCGTAGCTTAATTAATCCGTTTGAAGAATAGTGTGTCACGCTGCTAACTTAAACTAAATATATAACGCATAAATCGTGGCAAAAGAAGATTGCAACGATTTTTGTCTAAAATTTTTATTTACTTTATTTGACATTTGGTTTCAACATTGGAAATACTATGTAACTCATTAGTACTTTTCAGGGAGGAAGCTTCAGAATCATTTTCAAAATTTTATTTTGAATCTTCAGCAGAGCTTTTTTCCTGGTATTACAACAGCTAGTCCATATTGATACAGCATACAACATGGCTGGCATGAAAATTTGTTTGTAGATCAAAAGCTTGTTCTTAAAACAAAGTTTCGATTTTCTATTAATAAGTGGATACAGTCGTTTTATATATTTGTTATAATTGGCTTGAATGCACTTAATGTGATTTTTGAAAGTTAAATTTCTATCTAGCATGAGCCCTAGATACTTAACTTCATCTGACCAATTTATTGGAACCCTCCTCACCGTTACAACATGTCTACTTGAAGGTTTCAAATAAAAAGCTTCTGGTCTATGTGGGAATATTATAAGTTGAGTTCTAGAAGCATTAGAAGAAATCTTCCATTTCTGCAAGTATGAAGAAAACATATCAATTTTTTTGCAATCTACTACAGATGATACGCAGACTTCGTGCTTTGACGGAGAGGCCTGTGTGATCCACAAACAAAGATTTAACTCAGGTAAGTCAGATGTGAAAATATTGTATAATATTGGTCCCAGAATACTGCCTTGAGGAGCAGCAGCTCTTACAGGAAGTCTTTCAGACCTGCACTGCCGTGAATCGCAAGTCAATCCCATCTGTAAAAAGTAGGCATTGAGAAAATGGGCTGTGAAGTTTTCAAACTTGTTTTCCATACGAATATTCAAAAAAATCCAGAGGATTGTAATATGTTCCAATCTTAATGAAACTTTCACAACTTGCTTTTCACTACAATATCTTTCCGAGAAAAATTTAAAGATGATCGAAACACGATTCATTTTTGTGTTACACGGTGCGAAACTCTGTAGTGGGACTGATATGCGGTTACTTTTCATTATGGGATAATTTGACTTGCTGTTTTTTTTTCTATTTTTTCATTAGTGCAGCTGAAAGAGCATTGGAAGAGATATTGAAAACTGAACTCAACTCAATTTTGACGAAAATGCAGATGGGACTGACTTGCGATTCACGGCAGTGGAGTTCTGATAATTAACCTGAAGTGTACGATTTGACTGATAACTTTGGATTGTTCTAACAATGTATGTTGGAAAATTAAAGTTTTGTAATTTAACAATCAAGCCTTCATGTCAAACACTGTCGTATGTCTTTTCTATGCCTAAAAGAGCAAACCTTCAGATTTGTTGGACGAATCAAATTTGTTATACTTACACGTAAAAGTTGATGAATGGCGGAATCCGAACTGTTCATTGGCAAAAATTGAATTATCGTTGATGTGGACCATCATTCTGTTCAAAATGAACTTTTCAAAAGGTTTACTGATGGAGGAAAGCAAACTGATTGGACAATAGCTAGGAGCTTCTGCAGGATTTTTGCTTGGTTTTAAAGTACCAATTTTAGCATTTTAGCCTTTTTTAGCATTAGCATTTTTCCATTTTTCAGGATTTTTCCATATGCCAACTGAAAACATTTGTTAAATATATCAACTAAGAATGATTAGCTACTACAGTTGTTTGCTTTTTTTTGACAGATACGCGTATTTCGACCTGGAAGGCCGTCTTCAATGTCGTCCATCAGAGTCGAGTCTAGCACACATCACTGAAGACCGTCTTACAGAAAAAATCGAAATAGGTAATAGGCGTATCTGTCATAAGATACAGCTTTAGCGGAATTAAATTGTATAGTCCTAATTTTTGTTTGAATAAAGTATTATTTTGGATCTCGGTGATCAAAAGTTAATGTACAATATTAATATTTGTTCTATACACAAATGCACATGTAATCTATGGTCCAAAAGCGTACTCTGGTACCCATACAATACAAGACATAATATGAAACATGGAATGAATGAGATATGTTCAATGGTTAATTTATACATACTTGCTAGGAAAAAGTCGCTTTAAGTTCTCCGTATGCTTGTTCCGCAGCCGTTTGAATTCTGACTCCTTTGCGTTAAACTGCTGCTCCTTGAGGTGCAATTCAGTTGCTTTTGCTGCAACGGCATCCAGTGCCGAAATCTGCTCTTCAACCCTGTCCAACTTAGCTTGGAGCTCTTCGCGTTTTATCTTCTTCTCTGCCAGCTGTCGTCTCATTCCTTCAACATTTGAATTTGACTTCTGATTCTCGTAGTCCTTCTCCAGTTTCTCGATTTCGGTGACAATTTTCTTCAAAGTTTCTGCTGAACGCTGAATGGCTGCAATTTCTGACTGGGTTTTGGCCTTTTCACGAACAAAATCTGCAACCATTTGACCTTTCATCCGAAAATCAGCCTCCAATTTGGTTTTGTCTTCTCGCAGTTTATCGATCGCTTTCTGGGCTTTATGGTCTGCTTCGTCGTGACTCTTGGACAGTGTCTGAACTGCAGTTTCTTCAGAGCGAATACCGTGCTTAATTGCTTTCAGGGCACTTTCCACATCAGCGCCTCCTGCTTCGAAATCCCCAACAGCTGGGAGCTTCAAACGATCACAAAGAGCGACCATTTTCTTGGATCGATCTCCACATAAATCCTGTTCTTGTCCTCTTTTTGTGTTGAGATGAATCCTACGTGATTCAAAGTCTTGAATTTTTGATTGCAACACCTTCTCCTGAGCTTTGCGAGAGCTCAAATCTGACTCAGCCTCTCGCAGTTCCAACAATTTGGAACTTTTGGATTGTTTGAAATTTTGAATTTCAATTTCCAACTCGTGGAATGAACCTTTAAACAGATTTTGGATCTTCGATCGTATTTGATTTTGCTGATCTTCCTTAGTATTGATCCTGAAAAAAAAAACAATGAAAATCAATTTTAAACGTTGCATTTCATTTCTCAAATTTTCTCAATTCCTCAACATTTCCCAATCAATTTAATAATTATAAATACATTTGAATTTTGTTGCCTTTGGAATGTTCCATTTTTGACATCCTCCGATTTGGAAGCAATATGGATCCATCATTGACAACAATTTTGAATACCTATAATGTAAGTTTTTTTTGTGCTGTTCAGTTGGAGCTGCCTGACAGCTTTACTTGTCAAGGCTGAATCCTCGGTTTGGCTTTTGCCAAATTTCTCCCCTACAATGACCAACACTTAGACGGACTAGGCTATGATGCCCACTTGAACGCTGTTTCTTGTGAGTGTTTTTGGAATCAATGTGGTTTTAGGCGGACAGATCTCATTCGGTTGATCAACTTTGTCAAAGCCACCAATTTTGTATTTCATCGCTGAACTGAGATATAAACGAAGTAAATATTTGTACCATCAGTGTACCAGTATCCGCTCATGCCCCTATTTCCGCTCACAAGTGTAAAAATTGATTTTTCGTGTCAAAAACCAACATTTTTCGCGCGGATATATTCTAGCAATACTAACAACTTTTAAATGAAGTCGTTTGACATTATTTTCATTTGATAAAATATTTCTTTATATTCAAAACACAAGTCCTCGTGAGCGGTTATTGGACCACTATGTATTTTGTGTGTCGATTTTAGAAAACAGCCTTCTTTATTGCAGTAGTAGCCATGGTTTGATCATAAAAAATATCAGGATAAATAACGAAATTCGAAGTAATGCATTTTTCAGTAAGTTCGTCCCGAAATCTCTTTAACGTGAGCGGAAATAGGAACACTTAGATGCAGCAACAAATGCAATTCAATATTTTTTTATGAAAGTTTTTCAAATTCTTTTTATTTTGCCCCTGATTACCTATACTTGGAGCTACATTGTGACATGAAAATTGTTTTGATCGATACAATAGTTATTTTATAATAAACATTTGAACACATAGCTTCCCTTAAATGAGCGGAATCTGGTGCACTGATGGTACTTCAAAAAGTAGCTTCATATGATGCTTATACATGCGACATTTGTTGGGGGGCATCTGTCCTATTTTAAGGACGCTGGCATGGGTTAAAAAAAATGGGTTCCGATTTTGGCAACTGAAATTTTCGACTTTCGATGGAATCCCACTGTAATTCCGGATTTTCCGGGTTGTCCTGGTAGTATACCCCTTTTGAAATCGCAGAGTCCTAGTTCGAGTACATGTGCCTAGTTCGACTGTGCCGTATTTATTAATTGGATTACTTTATTACGTAGTCTTTCAAACTGAAGATTGTCTAATAAAAAGCTGCGATTCCATTGGCGGAAAGCAACATCTCTAGCAACCATGGCGAGGAGTTCGCAATGGAATGAAATTTTCCTAAAACTATATGATAAGACTACACTGCGGAACACGTTCTTGATTCAAGCACCAAAATACCTCTATTTACTTGATTGAGGGCTGCTGTATCCATTGTTTTTCTAAAAGTATCATAGCACGTCTAGTCTAGCACGTCATAGGCTTAATATTGGCTGTTGAAAATGCAAAATTTGACTATTTCTGTCAACTTCATGTTGCAAGTTTGCCAGCTTGTATGGTAGCTTATTGGTTTAATTTGCCACATAGTTCAAACTTCCCTCCCCATGGTTATGCGACACTGCCGCGATGGGAGGGCACAATCCATTAGCCCATTAGATGGACACCAAAAACGTAACCTGTAGTGGTGGTATCACATTTTGGCATTTTTGCTTAAAGCCGCGTCATAATTTATATGGCATAGACGCACTAATATCTCGGATGTGATCCAAAGGACGTTCTGCGTCGTTGATAGCATTGATGCCCATTTCAAATAAATAATCTATTCGCGACGTTCAGTTTGCTTTTTGCTAACCAGAATGATCCGTAGCCACTCTTACTATTGGCTAGACACATCGTTATCATATACGACGTAGGGAATATAACTCTGAGGAAAATGACTAGTAGATTCACTGAGTAGAAATAAGTGGCGACAATATTTTTTTAATATGGTTTTTACATTACCATAACAAGGAATACCTCTTTTGTAACAATGCTATTTTATTTATTTATTTATTTCGTCAGTCAATAGTAGACTACACGTTTGCTTAATTCTATGTTGTATTATATCTTAAGGAATTAAAATATTGTCTTAGATTTGTTCGCGACATGGTCAGATCAATTTCTGTGTAATGCTGATTATAAAGAGACAACATTCGATTCATTGGGCCGAATTTTGCATAGTTAGTTCGATGATTATTTGATGCAAACAAATTCCGATTTCTTAACTGTCTAGCGGGCGTGTAGAAATTCAAACATGATAAAAGATTAGTGGAATCAATACGCTGCGATACAATATCATTGACAAATGAAATCATGGCGATTTCGCGACGCTCATTTAAGGTTTGAATATCGATAAGCATGCATCGAGCCTCGTATGATGGCAGTGGAAACGTTGTACAGCCTAATTTGCGTAAGGCATATAAAAGAAATTGCTTCTGTACTGATTCGATTCTATCACTTCTATCACCATGTGTTTTTATATGTGGGGATCACACAATACTACAATATTCTAGAACTGATCTTACATAAGCAATGTACAAGGTTTTAATCATATATGGATCCCGAAAATTGTAGCTAAAACGCTTAATAAAGCTCAACATATTGGTAGCTTTATGGATAATCGTATTATAATGATCAGTAAAGGTAAGTTTTGAATCTAATATGACACCTAAATCTCTAATCTTATCGCACTTTTGAACAATTTGATTTCCTAAAGAGACAGTAATCTGTGGTGTATTCCGTTTTCTGATGTTTAAGCAGATTTGAAATATCGTTAACAAATAATATAAATAACAATGGACCTAAATGCGAACCTTGGGGAACTCTAGATGTAACGTGAACAGGTTTAGACATTTTTCCCTCAAATCTAACTATTTGTTGGCGATCTGTTAACACACCGAGGACGAAGCCTCAAAATCAGTTGGAACGCTAAATTCAACCCACTATATCTCGGCTGTCCTAAGCCCGATTTACAAAATTTTGGCACCTACAGAAATGTATGGGCTTCTAGATTCATGTCAGATTTTTGAAATATTTTTGGGAACTACTGTTTGATTTGTAGTACTTAAAACACCGGAGCAAGTCCTAAAAAAATTTCTAACCGGCGGTAATTTGTAGATAACTTAGAATTTATCGCGAGAACCTATAGATTTTTTTATAGTATGATGATCGTTTTAGTGTAATCTAACAATTGGCAATGAATTTTTGATTGTTAGCCGTTCAAAGAACTACAATATATTCACAAAACTGCGTAGAATACAGAAAAAATACATTTTCAATTATAACTTGAAATTTACCGCGATGACCCAAACATTTTATGGTCTTAATATATACTCATATTTAAGGCCATCAAATTTGCAGAACACTGATAATAAATTTCTGTTGGAAAAACTACAATATTTTCACAAAATAGTGAAAAATACAGGAAAATACAGGTTTTCTACAGTAATTTCATATTTATCGCAATGAGTCATAGTTTTATAATTTTAAACTCTTTGTTTGTTCATGAGAAACAAATTTAATGAACATTGTTGATCGCTGTTTGTTTAAAGAACTACAATATATTCACAAATCTGCGTAGAATACAGAAAAAAATACATTTTCAATTATAACTTGAAATTTATCGCTATGACCCAAACATTTTATGATCTTAGTATACTCATATTTAAAGCCATCAAATTTGCAGAACACTGATAATAAATTTCTGTTGGAAAAACTACAATATCTTCACAAAATAGTGAAAAATACAGGAAAATACAGGTTGTCTACAGTAATTTCATATTTATCGCAATGAGTCATCAGTTTTATAATTTTAAACTCTTTGTTTGTTCATGAGAAACAAATTTCATGAACATCGTTGATCGCTGTTTGTTCAAAGAACTACAATATATTCACAAAACTGCATAGAATACAGAAAAAAAATACATTTTCAACTATAACTTGAAATTTATCGCGATGACCCAAACATTTTATGATCTTAAAATATACTCATATTTAAGGCCATCAGATTTGCAGAACACTGATAATAAATTTCTGTTGGAAAAACTACAATATTTTCACAAAATAGTAAAAAAAATACAGGAAAATACAGGTTGTCTACAGTAATTTCATATTTATCGCAATGAGTCATCAGTTTTATAATATTAAACTCTTTGTTTGTTCATGAGAAACAAATTTCATGAACATCGTTGATCGCTGTTTGTTCAAAGAACTACAATATATTCACAAAATCTTGTAAAATACAGACAAATCTTAAATTTCTGCTGCAATGTATTGATTGCCTCTAGATCAATTAAAAGATTTGAAGTATTTTTAGTTATGAAAATAAATATATTTACAAAACATGTTTGATGTTTTTTAAAGAACTACAACAATTTAGCAAAACTATGAATAATACAGGGAAATTACGATCCTAACAACAGTTTGAAATTCATTGCAATGATATATGTATTTTGTGATTTTAAAATATTGTCATATTTAGGGTTATCAAGTTTTCACAATATAATCGATGAAATTTTATTAAAAGAACTACAATATTTTCACAAATTATCATATAATACAAAAATATTCTGTTGCTACCGAAGTTTGAAAATTTTATCATCTATATAATTTTCTAAATCGTTGTGTATTTTCAATAAAAATAAATGAGCTCAAAATTATTAGAAGCTGTATGTTGGTTTGTTCCTTTGGAATATTGTAAAACTTTCTAATTATGAAAACATAACCCAATTACGAACTGTAGCGGAAATAAATCCGAGGTACATTCGATTTGCATAATCTGCTGATTTAGACATAGCGTGATACATTCTAGCAATATTAAAAACTTTCAAATGAAGTCATCTGACTTAATTTTTATGTGGTAAAATTATTCTTTATATTAAAAACACAAGACGCCTTGAGCGGCTATTGGATCAGTAGGTATTTTTTATGTTTCAATAATCGCTCATTCAAAAATTATTATGTATACTAATTCTTTTTGCTGAAGTAGGTATAATTTGACCATACAAAATAGCAGGATAAATAACGAAATTCTTATTATGTAATGCTTTTTATCCAGTATGTTCGTCACGAAATCTGTTTACCGTGAGCGGAATAGGAACACTTAGATGCAGTAACAGTTTCAATTAAATATGTTTTATGAATGTTTTTAAAATAATTTCTATATTAACGCTGATCATCTATACTTGGAGCTACATTGTAACATAAAAAAAGTATTGATCGACTCAATAGTTATTTTAAAATGAACCTTCGAACACCTTACTTCCCTTAAATGAGGGGAATATGGTGCACAGATGGTACTCTGTTTCTTTTCCCTGCGAAATAGGAAAACTACGGTGATAGTAAACAGTACGATGTGGTTAAACATTAAAATATCTGTAAGTTTTCCTTAGCAATAGGTAAACGAAAGTTTTTTTTTGCTTTCAACATTCTATTGTGATTGTAGTTCTTTTAAGAATAAAATGATAATATTTGAAGCAGATTTTTTAAGATGTGTCATGTTCAAATATTATTAAAGTAAAGCTGGTTGAATCGATTCTTACTGTTTAACTTACTACATGGTAGTTAAAAGTATATGCTATTTGTACAAAATAAAAATGGATCTGAAAAAGTGACATGAAAATGGGTTATCAATTAAGCCCTAGCTGATACAGTGATTAGGGTAACTGCATATTTGAAATATTTACCTTTATATTTTTATTCTTATTCTTATTATAGGTTATTAGATAGATGGCATCAAACATGTTCTTCTTTTTTTATGAGAAAGTTTTGAACCATAAAGTATAGGTCATTGCGTGAAATTATTAAATTACAAAAGAGTCCTTAGTTTTGAATAAATTATTTAATGAAAATATGTTAGTTCTTTGAACTAACACGTATCAATTTTCGTGAACATGAAAATGGTTTGAATTAATAAAATCAATGCGTCATCGCAATGAATATCAAACTACACTAGATATGAGAAAATTTATAAATTGTAAAATTCATGGGTAATAGCGATTATTTTAAACTAGGTATTGCTGAAACTTTTTTTTTCTGCCATATGCTAAGCAGTTCAATATATATTTTGTAATTCGTTAAATGTACAAATTACAATGAAAAATGTTTGGTAATATAAATTCGAACTTCATTGTTAGATAAGTTCTAAGTTGTGTACAAACAAACGCTAAATTTTTATAGACTAGCTCCAGTGTTTGTAGTACTACAAATCAAACAATAGATTCCAAGCACATTTCTATAACCGCACATGAATCTACAAATAAGGACAAACTAGGGTTGAAGCAATCAACTTTTTTTTAACACCGTCATCCATGTAAGTAAAATATCATTAATTGCGTTATTATAAGTAAATGTCATTGCGACAATAATGGATTAGCTACAATTTGTAGTTGTTAGTCTCAAATATGAGAATAGTTTAAAACCACAAAATCTATGGGTCGTTGCGGTGAATATGAAGTAAGATAGTTGAAGGTATTTTTTCTGTATTATTTACAATTTTTTGAGAATGGTTTAATGCTTTGGAGAAACTATAAAATTTGCTCAGTTAATTTATGGTTTATAATATGAAAAAATATAATAAAATCATTAAAATGATAACTCCTTGCCACAATTATTATATTGCAACGGAAATCTGATATACTTCTGTTCTTCTTCTTCTTCTTCTTTCTGGCGTTACGTCCCAACTGGGACAAAGCCTGCTTCTCAGCTTAGTGTTCTTATGAGCACTTCGACAGTTATTAACTGAAAGCTTTCTATGCCAATTGACCATTTTCGCATGTGTATATCGTGTGGCGGGTACGAAGATACTCTATGCTCTGGGATGTCGAGAAATTTCCAACCAGAAAAGATCCTCGACCGGTGGGATACGAACCCACGACCCTCAGCTTGGTCTTGCTGAATAGCTGCGCGTTTACCGCTACGGCTATCTGGGCCCCATTTCTGTTATAATACATAATAATACATAGATATGATTTGTGCAAATATTATCAACTAGTGGTCCCGGCAAACTTCGTCTTGTCATCAAGTAGGTTGTTGAAAAACGCTATGGATCGTCCCATATACAATGACAGTTCCGTTCACGCTCATTTTCCCCCACTTTTCCGGTGAATATCCTGGGATTTTTATACATTCAAACACCTCGGAACCCTTGAGGAACAAAACGGAGAAATTATCATTCAAATACGTTGACCCGTTCGTTAGCCATTTCGTGACATACAAACACCACTCCATTTTATTTATATAGATAAATAGAAATTGTTATGTTACCAATTTTGTAAACTGTTTGTCGTGCTTTGAAAACAGAAATAATAACTGCTCTATTTTTTATATTTATTACGTTGAGAATATTCAAATCGTAAACGCAACTATTATGAAAACGCAACCATAGTCAGAAACTGTTCTGTATTATTCGTGATTTTGTGAAAATATTGTTAGAGCAAATAGCCATTATAATTGTTGAGAAAGTTTGTTTTTTTTTCAAAACTTAATAACGGTTTTAAATAATAAAATCAATTAGTCATTTTGAACAATATGAAACAAGAAAAGCAATAGTATATTCTTGTATTACATGGTATTTTGTGAAAATATTGAAGTTTTCTAACGAAATTTCATCAGTTAATCTATACAAGCTTACCAACTCTAAATGAAAATATTTTATTTAACATTTTCAAATCATAAAATCCATGGAACATTGTGGTCAATTTCAGGTTTTTATTACGATCTAACTTTTCTGGTATTTTCCACAGTTTTGTGTAAATGTTTTAGTTCTTCAGAAATCAGAAAATTATACAGATGATAAAATGTTCAAACTTCGGTAGCAACAGAATATTTTTGTATTATACGGTAATTTGTGAAAATATTGTAGTACTTTCAATAAAATTTCATCGATTATGTTGTGCAAACTTGACAACCCTAAATATGAGAATATTTTAAATTAAAAAAAAGCCATGGATCATTGCAAAAAAAATCAAACTGTTGTTAAGATCGTATTTTTCCTGTATTATTCACAGTTTTGCGAAAAAGTTGTCGTTCTTTGAAAAACATAAAACATGTTTTAAAAAATGTGTATATTTTTATGTCTCACAATTGAAGCATTGTCTTTAAATTGATAAGGTCTAGAGACAACCAATTAAGTGTAGAAGAAATTTCAGAATTTAATACAGAAAATTACAATACAAGATTTTGTGAAAGCATTGTAGTTCTTTGAACAAACAGCTATCAACGATGTTCAGAAAATTTGTTTCTCATGAACATACAAAGAGATCAAAATTATAAAACTATGACTCATTGCGATAAATATGAAATTATTGTAGAAAACCTGTATTTTTCTGCATTTTTCACTATTTTGTAAAAATATTGTAGTTTTTCCAACAGTAATTCATTATCAGTGTTCTGCGAATGTGATGGCCTTAAATATGAATATATTTTAAGATCATAAAATGTTTGGGTCATCGCGATAAATTTCAAGTTATAATTGAAAATGTATTTTTTCTGTATTCTACGCAGTTTTGTGAATATATTGTAGTTCTTTGAACAAACAGCAATCAAAAATGTTCAGAAAATTTGTTTCTCATGAACAAACAATGAGATTCAAATAATAAAACTGATGAATCATTGCGATAAATATGAAATTACTGTAGAAAACCTGTATTTTCCTGTATTTTTCACTATTTTGTGAAAATATTGTAGCTTACCCAACAGAAATTCATTATCAGTGTTCTGCGAATGTGATGGCCTTAAATATGAGTATATATTAAGATCATAAAACGTTTGGGTCATCGCGATAAATTTCAAGTTATAATTGAAAATGTATTTTTTTTCTGTATTCTACGCAGTTTTGTGAATATATTGTAGTTCTTTGAACAAACAGCGATCAACGATTTTCAGGAAATTTGTTTCTCATAAACACACAAAGAGTTTAAAATTATAAAACTGATGAGTCATTGTGATAAACATGAAATTACTGTAGAAAACCTGTATTTTCCTGTATTTTTCACTATTTTGTGAAAATATTGTAGTTTTTCCAACAGAAATATATTATCAGTGTTCTGCAAATTAGATGGCCTTGAATATGATTATATTTTATGATCATAAAACGTTTGGGTCATAGCGATAAATTTCAAGTTATAGTTGAAAATGTATTTGTTCCTGTATTCTACTCAGTTTTGTGAATATATTGTAGTTCTTTGAACAAACAGCGATCAACGATGTTCAGGAAATTTGTTTCTCATGAACAAACAATGAGAATAAAACTATTAAACTGATGACTCATTGCGGTAAATATGAAATTACTGTAGAAAACCTGTATTTTCCTGTATTTTTCACTATTTTGTGAAAATATTGTAGTTTTTCCAACAGAAATTTATTATCAGTGTTCTGCAAATTTGATGGCCTTAAATATGAGTATATTTTAAGATCATTAAACGTTTGGGTCATCGCGATAAATTTCAAGTTATAATTGAAAATGTATTTTTTTCTGTATTCTACGCAGTTTTGTGAATATATTGTAGTTCTTTGAACGGCTAACAATCAAAAATTCAATGCCAATTGTTAGATTACACTAATACGATCATCATACAATAAAAAAATCTATAGGTTATCGCGATAAATTCTAAGTTATCTACAAATTACCGCCGGTTAGAAATTTTTTTAGGACTTGCTCCGGTGTTTTAAGTACTACAAATCAAACAGTAGTTCCCAAAAATATTTCAAAAATCTGACATGAATCTAGAAGCCCATACATTTCTGTAGGTGCCAAAATTTTGTAAATCGGGCTTAGGACAGCCGAGATATAGTGGGTTGAATTTAGCGTTCCAACTGATTTTGAGGCTTCGTCGTCCGTGTAAGTGACGAATATCTTAGGCGGACAAGTGTTAAATAAGGTTCAATCCAGTTGAGGAGTCTCATCGCAATTCCCATTTTATTGAGCTTGAAAATCAACATAGGAATGTCTAGTCTGTCAAATGCCTTACTAAAATCGGTGTAAAGTGCTTCGACGTGGTTACCTCTATCCATTGCATTCAAAGTGTAATTTACAAATTCCAAAAGGTTTGTTGTAGTAGAATGACCTTTATAGAAACCGTGTTGTGTATTCGTTATTCTATGTTTTATTTGGCTGAACACATTTTTATTTATAATTGATTCAAATAGTTTTGGAATGGATGAAATAATAGCAATTCCACGATAATTTCGAACATCAGATTTTCTACCAGACTTGTAAATGGGTATGAGATACGATCTTTTCCATTCTTTTGGAAATCTGCTCATTTTAAGTGACTTGTTGAATAGCCAAAATAATGGTGCAGTAAATTCATTAGCTAAGTTTTTCAGTAAAATAGGTGGGATTCCATCTGGCCCTGATCCTTTGGTGGAATCTAAATTCTTCAGTCCTGTTAAAATGTCCTGTACCAGTATTTGACTCACACCGATATCGCTTGTAAAATCAGGAAAACTATAGAAATATTCAAAGTCACGATCTTTATCCGAAAAGTTAGTAAAAGTTTCTTGAAAAAAAGTAGCAAAAAGATTGCACATACCATCTGGATTATCAGCTGCTCTATCATCCAATGTCATTTAGATGGAAAATTGTTAGACTTCATCTTCGATTTAGCATAATTGAAGAAATTCCTAGGGCAAGATTTTAAATCATTTTCTATTTTTGTGTTGTACTCTTCAAGTGCAGCGGATAAACTTTCTCGAGATTTTTGTTGCCTGTAAATTTTATGAGCCTTTTGCTTACGATTTTTTAAATTAGTTATTTGCTTATTAATCCAAACAGGGTTTTTCGACCCATTTCTACGACGTCTTCGCAATAAAGGAACTTCCATTTGAATAATTTCCGACAAAATTGAATAAAAATCCGTCACTGCACTTTCTAAATCTCCTTGGTTTTTCAAAACGGATTGCCAATCTATTCTATTTAATTTTTGCTTAACTCCGTCATAATTAGCGTTTTTATAATCAAAGAAATTCTCAAAGTCACAGTTGTCAGAATTGTGATTATTGTGAACAAAAATTGAGTACTCAATAGCTGTGTGAAATGCTTCATTTTTCCATAGTGGAGAAACAGATTCATTCACACAGAAATCTTCCATAATGTTTGAGAATAAGAAGTCCAAATAACAGTTTTGCCGGTTTTTCACATGATTTATTTCATTTAAACCTAAACATGCAGCTTTTTCAAAAATAAATTGTAATGATTCATTTTCACCGACAACCGGAAGCAGAATGCTTTCGTTTTCGGAATGGAGAAGAATAATTACTCCAAGCAGAAATTTGACTCGTAGGGTGCAGAACCACTTGAGCACTTCCATGATTTACTTTGGCATGGGGTTTTTTTCGGCCGAATTGTCTGAAACTTTGATATAAGGAGCACTTTACTACGACACATATTGTGGCCAAATATGAGCTTTATAGCTTTCAAAAAACCCCACTGCCGAAGTGAATCAAAAGTGCCAAGGGGTCCGGCTCCCTACCCCAATCAAAACATGTTCAACAAGTTCTGCACTAGCATAGGCATACAACAAACCTGAGCTATGAAATAATTTGCAGTTACCCGATAGGTATCACTTAAGTTTTCATTTAGCCATGTTTCCGTAACGCATGTTACCCGTTACGCAGGTAGATCACCTTTTCGTGGTGCGTTACGGGGTAAGATCTACCAATTTGAACGCTAGTCTCATCTTGTTTGTCGGGCTAGGGTAATATGTTCTGGTAATTCAAGGATTCGCGGTACAAAGTCCTTGTTACTGGCAAAAGTTTCTGAAAATAAATATATTTTACCTAGCAGATGGTTAAAGACTCGGAGTTGGTCAGTCCCGAGACTACACTTGAAGCCAGGATAACAATCATGAGTATTAACTCAACAAGGACTGTAAGTACTGGTAATTCAAGGACTCATGTGAATTCTGATTACTAAACAAATTTTCTAGCTTGATTCGGTTTTGCTGCTAGCATAAAGCCCCTTTTTTCTAGTATTTTTCTGGGACTAAACTAAAAGCAAAACAAGGATGTGGCTAGAGTTCCGTTGCATGGTCAAATATCAGTAGTACCGATTTGGTTCCTCAAAAATTTAATCGATTATGTTTGCTAAGGGGCGCGCCTTCGCTGAGATGTAAATTTCTATGAAGGGTATAAATAGCGGGTTCTTTTCATCATAGTCGATTTGTATCAATATCTGAAGAATCAAAACAAGAACTGTACAGAAATCGATGCTTTATTACCTATCAATGGAAATGGAGTAATGCGACATGCACTATACACTAAGGATACGGGTAATGCCACAATAGATCTAAACGCTGGTCGCAGTGGCGCATCCGAACAGGAAAAAAACGCATGTTAAACCAACTTTACTGTTAGGAAAACAACGCTTAATTAATCGACGAGCACAAATACTTTGAGCATTTAAATGACACAGGTTCAGGCAGCCAGCTTGTTAGTTAGAAAACTTTTGATCAGGCAAAGGAAAAACAATAACATAAGGACATTCTTAGAACCAATTTTTGCAAAATAAAATCAAAATTTTACGCATTCCGATTTTGGTACGGTTTCGTTTTTGGCAACTGAAAATTTTGATCATGTTATGTAGCATTAGGTATTTTACTTTACTTACTTCGATTTGAACTCAATTTCCTGTTGTTTCAGCTTTGAAAAATCTCTCTCAATTTTAGCAATCTGATCCAGACGCTCATAGATTGGCTTCAACGAATTCTCCAGACTATCCACTACAGCGAGTTTGTCCTGCCTGCTTTTGTCAACCTTCAGGAGCTGAAGGTGTTTCACCTCCGCCTGGCTTTTTATATTTTCCAGTAGCTTCAAGTCTCCTGCTTTCTCCTTTTGTCGATCATTGTATTCCTTGGATATCTTGATTAGCTTCTCGATCACTCTGTTGTATTCTGTCGTCCCGAAGATGGCATCGAACTTTTTCTTCAATTCTTTCGGTTCCTCCAGGGGCCAATTCGAGTCTTCTTGGTGACAGAAAATGACGTTGTTAATGATAGCTTTCGATACTCCCATGGCGTCGCACATCTCGTTATTGATATCTGCAGCTCGAGGCCGGGAAAGAGTGGTCTTTTCACCGGTGGCAACATTCTCCATCGTAACAACTGAATCAAGCGTTTCAAACTTGGGTTGTTGGCCCCGGCCTTTCTGGGAAACCTTCATCGACCGCGTCGCCGTGACACGATTTCCGGTGAAATCCGTTACCATTAGCTTGACCTGCCCCATGCTTTCAACGGTGCTGAAAATCTTCGGATCATGAACGAATGCCTTGCCACGGTCAGTGCCAGGCGGAACTTCGCCGGTTAGACCATATTTCAAGCACTCGATGATAGTGGTTTTGCCACAACCATTCTGGCCAACAATCAATGTCAGGGGGGATTGGAACTTGATTTTCTGTGGGAATACATTGCATCAGTCGGCAACAACACTTATAAAAATCCGTGACCTTACCTGAACATCTCCGCTTTCGACGCCGAAGCTTCGGATTCCTCGGATTTCCAACTTTGAAATGGTTGACATTTTGAAGAAAGAATTCTTAAGGTTTTTACTTTTAAGTTGCAATTATAGTCATCGAGCGGAGTCACGAACACAAGCGCAAATTTGCTGGTTGAAAATACTGCCATTTGATTTTGCTGGGAACAGCTGATCTTTGTTTATGTTTTCCACCAGCAATTTTTAAGTAGTGTTGGTGACATGTACCGTGTATGTACACGAGCGCAGAAACCACTATAGAGTACACACTGTAAACTCGGCATTACCCTTTAATAAGCCATTTATGAGACGTTTCGAATCATATGTTTTTTGTTTGTGTACCAGCTTTGAAGCTTGCTGGCGAGCCCATTTATTTACGTTTCTTCTAGCGCCACATTTGGAAGGAGCTCATTCAATAATGGCATGCAACGAGCTTGTCAATCTTCCCCTGTAAAATAAAAATCAGCAGCCAGGGAAGAATAATTCCATAGTTTTCCACATAAGTTCCTAAATCTGTCCTTTTAAAATTCGTATGCGTCAACCTATGGGTGCTAAGGATCATCACCCAACACGGATTCAGTGTGTTTAACTTATGATTATCTTGTGTCATGATCATCATGTTCAAGTTGGTCGATTTGAAATCGATGAGCTTGCTGTCGATTTCCGTGCTCCAAATTTCTAAATTTTTAGTGATCAGTGTTAGAGGAAAATTTGCGGATTCTTTTTTCTTCTATTAGTGAAGATGTCCGAGTGAATATGAGAAGTTCATTCTAATTTTCTATAAATAAAATGCATTACTTCCAGCGTTTGATATAATGTATGGTGTTAGAGAAAAATCGGATTCTACTAACAGATTTTTCTAGCTTTCAGCTTCGGATAAAATGAAATATGCTAATCTCGGGCTTTCAAAATTATGGATTTGTGGCACCCCGCTTGTTGCTGACTCACTTGTTTGAAAAAAAAAAAAACATTCAAGTTAGCTTGCGACAAGCAGAGGAGCCTCGAATCCGTATTTTGGGGAGCAAAATTTCTTCTATCATATTTCCTCTTTCAGTCTCATGACATTCATGTTCTATCACACATGACAATCTAAAGCCACTACATTTCGAATTCAATAAGCAAATCAGTTGATTTTCATGATTTAATATTGTCGCGCGCCCACCAAATCGGAACGCGCGTGTGGGACACGCGACGTGTGACTCGTTCCCGACATAACTGTCATAATGACATGTGTGGCGCTGCATTCTTACGATGTTTATGAACACAGCGCACCATTCAAATATCAGTCGCGACGCTTAGAGATTAAGAAAAATATATTTAAAAAAAATGTCCTTATTTCAGTCGGATCCATAATATTTAGACATTCATGTTTGTTTCTCATGACAACCTAATGTTGAAACACATGTTATTATATTGTGCTCTGCAAGATATATCCACGTAATGCGATTATCTGAAAATGTCGATATACCGTCGCAGTGATAATGAAAATCACCAAATGTTTCAGATTTAGCAAATTTGAAACATTTGTGTCCTTGAAGG
The DNA here is from genome assembly GCF_002204515.2 of Aedes aegypti. NCBI lineage: Eukaryota > Metazoa > Arthropoda > Insecta > Diptera > Culicidae > Aedes > Aedes aegypti. The sequence goes on from NW_018735347.1 coordinate 76,445, forward strand.
GTGAAAAAATCCAAGCCTACTTTAATTTTGACGTTGCGTTTGAATTGCGCGCATATCTTCTGCGCGTTACCGCCGCCGCTGGATGTGGATTTAATATAAGCGCCGCAATACCGTGAAGTCAATGACGAAATCCATTTGGCTACCACACTCAAGTCATGGGGTTTTCCTCATTGCGCAAATCTACAAGTAAAACGTCGTGTGGATTTTTCTCAGTGTATGCGAGATCTGGTCTCTGGTTGTTGCCCAGAGCTACCAGATGATTTGATAGAAAATCTGTATCCACGAGGTTAAAAATTCTGTTTCCCATACAAAAAAATCTGTGTTCATACAAAAATTGTTGAAAGAAAATCTGTGTTCCATACAAATTGAATCTGTGTCCGAATAAAAATATCTGTGTAATACAGAGAAATCTGTACATCTGGCAGCCCTGTTGTTGCCTAACATTATTTCTCGCGTAACTTTTCAAAACGGCCTATCTAACAATTCACACATTTCGAGTAAATCGAGCTTGAAGGTTGTGAAAATATATTTTGAAACTGTATCAAAATGAAACAATTTTTCCCCAGTGTAATAGAGTTCAATGTATGAAATGAAATTTTGTCAATTTATTTGGAAATTACACTGAAATCTATAAAAACATCAGATAGGACGTTTTGACCACAAATATGTACATAGGATAAATCACATAGGTCGTTCTGTTTCAACAATTGTTACATTGGACATTCATTTCTGTCATTTTGTTTCAGTTATAGTAACATCGGATATTTTGATTTGAGCACACAACAATCATGTTTTATTTCATTTTGTATCCACGTGCGTTGAACTGCTTCAACATTCAAGTTGAACTGCTCATTTTGTTGCGGTGTGATAATCGCAGGCACCAGCTGTGCTTTGTTTTTATTCATTTGAAGAAGAGACGAATGACCTTCGGGTTAAAGTCTCTCACGAACAACAACAATTTGATTCATTCAATGCCACGCCGTCACTTCCCCCCCCCCCCCCCCCCCCCGTCTATGAGTCCTATGTAACAACAGAAGGAGGGGAAACGTTGAGCTGTATTTGGGACTTTTTGCTTTCTCACTGTTTCTCTCTCAATATTCCCCCCGTTTCAATGCTGGTTTCTCCCACACTTGTTCGTGTGTGAGTTACGCACTGCACGACGGGTGGTGACGACTGTGTTGCATTCGGCACCAGCCGTCGGCGCAAACAAGAAATAGCGGTGGGAAATGATGACGATGACGGCGCCGTCGATTGTGTTGTAGGAAACCAATGCCAAACAAATACATACAGCTTCTCCGCTCTTCGGTGAATGATTGCTCTGCAAATATATGTGCGCAAGTCGCGCATGCACGTTGCTCGTGTTGCTGCCGTGAAGCATATGTATATGATTCATCGACCATGGATCTGAATCGGATTGATACAATAAGATCATGATGCTGAATATCATTTCCCTAAATGCACTCAATTCGCTGATAATCGACATTTTGTTGCGGTGTGCTAATCGGAGACACCAGCTGTGCTTTGTTTTGATTCATTCAATCCCACGACGTCACTTCTTCCCATCCGTCTATGTGTCCTATGTAACAACAGAAGGAGGGGAAACGTTGAGCTGTATGTAGGACATTTTGCTCTCTCACTGATTCTCCCTCAATTTTCCCCCCGTTTTTATGACGGTTTCGCCCACATGATCATGTGAGAGTTTCCCACTGCATGACGTGGTGGTGGTGACGGCTGTGTTGCAATCAGCACCAGCCGTCGGTTCAAACAAAAAATTGCGGTGGGCAATGATGACGATGACGACGCCGTCCATCTTGTTGTAGGAACTCGAGAAAGGAGCCCACGTCTAACAAATACATACAGCTTCTCCTCTCTTCGGTGATTGATCGCTCTGCAAATATGTGTGAGCAAGTCGCGCATGTACGTTGCTCGTGTTGCTGCCGGGAAGCATATTTATATGCTTGATCGACCATGCATCTGAATCAGATTGATACAATGACATCATGATGCGCAATCTTGTGCTCAATATCATTCCCCTATATGCACGCAATGCGCTAATAATATGAAAAGAGATGTTGCAGCTGATCCAATCCAGCGAAACGGTAAAACATGGTTTGGCAAAAAGACCAAAATACAGTTTTGTGTAACTCATTCTCTTTTTGTCACTTGAGCGTTTTCAATTTTGCGAGGCAGTGCGACTCTGAAAATATCGACTGAAATGATTGAGAAGCAGTTATTATGGCATTCTATGCATCTAAGTAGTGTCTCAGACACGCTTCTACAAATCATTCTACCTTTTAAACTCCATTCCAAAGCTTTATTCAGGAATGTCCAATGTAACATTAGAATCGTGTTTATTCATAAATGTTACATAGGACATGTGGTTGGTTCTTTGATCAAAGGTCCAATGTAACAATTGATTAAAAGCGATGCAGTTTTGAACATTGGTCATTTTGTTAAGCTTTGAATAGATTAATTTGTTGTTAATATATCAGAACGAGTGTTCTAGTGTGCTGCTAAGTGGTGCAACGCAAATGATTTGCAATGATAATCTCGATTTGTTTACATTTGGTACTTAGGACGTTTTGAAAAGTTACGCGAGATTTGTTTTCCCGTGCATATTTTTACCATGGCTCTTGGTTTAAACAAAAATGCTCATGCACTATGCACCCCTGCACATTTCACGTCGCTGGACTGTCAAAACAATTCGGCTGTGTTCGTGAGTTGCATCTCTCGGTCTGCTTGTGTTGGTTTCTTTCAAATTGAAAATCGTGTGCGTTCGTTTCGTGATGCTCGCTCAGTTTTCCAGTCACCATCATCGAGACCGAACGCGAAAAGGCGTAATTTCTGCTGGTATCAGTCGTGAATTTTACTCTCCTCGTAAAAGCAACTGATCAAAGTTTAAAGATTGAAGAATCCTATTGCCTGGAGTGAAGCAAACACAACCGAAATTTCCATTTGGACGTGAGGAAAGTGTGGTTTCTGGTTTTTGGCCTGGCCAGGGCCCGGAACGTGTCCGCAAAACGGAAAACATAGTAGGCTCTGGGTTTGCCTGCCATGGAGATTTAGCGGAAGCTACAGACAGGAAAAAAGTTCGAAAAATTGCTATCCTTATTTTGTCATCGACGTCTGCAGATTTTCGATAATCGGATATAACTTGGTGAAAAATCGTGACAAGAAAAATCATATTCGACTTTACTTATCCACTTGATTGTGAATCAAGTAGAAATAAGGCGAAAAGAGTGAAACAGTCCTTGAATACCAGGAAAAGTGCGTGAGTGAAAATGTTTTGGTGGGATATCAATTGTTGATATTATTGCTGAGCAACAGAAAAAATGAGTTAAATATCCGGAAAAACGTGTAAACTGTGAATAGTAAATACCTAACCACAGAAAAGGTTTTACAATCATGTTTTGAAAAAAAGGAAATCCAATCGTATAAAACCAAAACTTGCTTTTAGTTTTTAGTTACTGATTGTGTTTTAGATTACCACGAGTGAAACGACATAGGAGAAATTGGAATACTGCCTTTTGAAGAAAAACGAATAATATCTGAAATCACAACAAACTGGAGAGGCAGCTTGTCTGCACAAAAAAGTCCCTGCTACAGAGGAGTGTTTTTCTAGCCACGATGGATTCCCTGCGAAAATGGTTGAATAAGCCGAAGGTTTGTACAGTTTTGGCCATTACTTTACTCTCTCATACATCTCTCCCATGTACCTTATTGAAGAGCAGTCCTATAAAAATCAAGTTGTAAACTACATTCCCTGAAAAATACATTAATTTGAAAGAGGTACATAGCCATTTTAAAGGTAGATCCACATACAAAACGTAAGATAATAATTATTGTTACTACTATCTGTTTCGATGTATTGAACATGTTTCTTGAAAGTGTTTGTACTTCTACGTACAAAGGCTAGACACAAACCATACACTGGTTTGCTTGCTTCGCTTGTCTACCGACTTTTTTCTGTACGGCTCCGGCTGTTGTCTTTGTGGGGAAGTCCGTGGATTGCGAAAGTTGTTTTTTCAGTGGCTTCATAAAGGAACTACCACTGTAGCTCCCTCCGTTCGAAGGCGGAAAACATGAACGAAAACAATACTAAGCTGCTGTGTTGCCAGCCGTTTTAATTAAAAAAATAACAAAAGTCATAAGTCGGAATTCAGAGATGTCCTTCACTCTATATGAGCTTAGGATGAAAATTTTAAATAACATGGCAAAGCCTAGGGGCGGTCCATTAATTACGTAAGGGATGAGGGAGAGGGGGTTTGAGATTTCTTACGCGCCATACAAATTATTTGTAATTTTCATACAAAAAATCTTACCATGGGGGAGGGGGGGGGGTCGAAAAACCGCCAAAATTGTCTTACGTAATTGATGGACCGCCCCCTAAACAAAAAATACTAATGGTGAATTTCGTTTATATTTTATGACTCAACTTTGAATCATATATTTGCCTGAAGCTTAATTTTGAGGCCTTTTTCAATTGTTACCATCAGGAATAAATTGGAACTCTCACTTTTAGGTTATTTACAGTTAAACCTCCATGAGTCGACGTTCCATAACTCGTTATCGACTCATGGGACCATACTAAAAACAAAATTTCATGGTTACTATGATGGTCCCCTCAAACAGCTTTCCAAGGGATTTGTTTCCATCAGGGTTGGGAAAAATCTTGAAATTCACTCTACAGTAGCCAAGCAAAGCCAATCACAGTCAGCGAAGCCAGTGAAACTCACGCCCATCGCTGCTGTAGGCAAAAAGCCTTGAAAATAGCAAAACACCCGTTGCTAAGGGCAACCCAGAATTACTGTAGAAAAATGTTCTATTTCCCGCTGCATTTCCCGCATTTAGAGCCTTCAATGACACTCATGATTTAGAAAATTCGAGCACCAAACATAGGCTACTTGATGAGATTCACGTTTTTGAACTACTGTACTGGAGAGCCATGTGATTTTCGCGAAAATTCAAGACTACTACTATTACCATTCCCAGCACTGGTTTCCATGACTCGATATTTCCATGAGTCGATGGTCCCTTCAGATATCGACTCATGAAGGTTTGACTGTAATTCCATTTTAAAATCTTACAGTCATGTCCATTGTGGAGTTTTTCCATCTGTACTGTTGACAGCTTGAGTAACAATGACTTGCTTCGAAGGCATGGCCTGCTCAGTGTGATGCTAAACTACCACATCTTCTTTTCTTTAACCGATGATGTGTTTTCTTTCAGTATGATAAACTAATTTGATCATTGTTTTTAGCATGTAATCTTCTTTTTTTTGACATGTGTTGATCGGTTTTTGAAGTGAACTCAATCAGTACTCACCAATACACATCAGTTTGGAACTCAATTTTGTGATAGCTCTGCAATTTTGAGTACAATGGCGGAACATCACCTTTTCTTAGCCACATCCTTTTTACCCATGTCAATCAAAGGGTTGATTTCATTAGCAGATAGTGATCTACCCGCAATGCCATATTAGCATGCCGCTAAGAGACTCCACCTTAAGATTTTCATTTCTTATCTATTCAACGAAACAACATACATATTTGTATACAACTGTGACATTCTAAGGTCACATTTTCCGAACCGAAACTCTGTAACTACGTTTTGACTTACCACCGACCTCAACGGATCGTATCCGTCGCTACAATTGCTCCCTTCTAAGGCGAGCATTTTATCTACCACCGGACCCGACAGCTCGTAACTGTCGCTACGGTTGCTCCCTTCTAAGGCGAGCAATTTGTCTGACCACCGAACCCGACAGTTCGTAACTGTCGCTACGGCTGCTCCCTTTTAAGGCGAGCAATTTTTTCACCACTGGACCCAACGGATCGTATCCGCTGCTACGGCTACTCCCTTCTAAGGTGAGCATTTTTGTCTACCACCGGACCCGACAGTTCGAAACTGTCGCTACGGCTGCCCCCTTCTAAGGTGAGCATTTACGCCAGACCCGATAGATCGAATCTATCGCTTTGGCAACTCATTTCAAACTAGATTTTGTTGTTAAAACTTTCATATGTTCACAATTCTCGTGAAACGGTAATTAAACCAACGGACCCTGCGCCAAAAGCACCAACTGCAGTCGGAGTTTGAGCTGCACATCGTTTCAAACTCCTTGCCGTACGTTGTCCAGAGACGAATGACAAAGTTACACTTGGACTCTTTGATGTCCGGAATACTTTCCTCGACGGCATTTGTTCCAGTCTCTACCAATGGAGAGAAATAATTGCTTGAAGATGTTTCCTAAGATGCGTCTATTGATCTTCACTATTCGAAAAACTCCGAATTCGTGTCCCAAGGCAGGAGAAATCCCATCCTTGTCGCCAATGTGGAGTTTTTCCATCTGTACTGTTGACAGCTTGAGTAACAATGACTTGCTTCGAAGGCATGGCCTGCTCAGTGTGATGCTAAACTACCACATCCATCATAAACATTGTTATTGTTAGGTAGTAGGGACCTTTAGTGGAAGACGATAATTTTGCTTTGCGAAAGAATTATATTATTATTTCTCTTGATCCAATGTCACTCCAACGAAGGAAAGAACATGGCTCAATTTTTACACATTTCTTGTACATACAATTTGAAAGATTTGATTTTCTGTTCGAAACGTAACCCACTGCAACCAATATTTCAAGACCAACAATTGAAAAGGCCTCAAGTCCAAAATGTAAACAAATCGGGTTTCTGCTGATTTAAGTGTATAAGAGCCTATTCTTACTGTATCATACAATAGTCATGCACAAATATGCATGAAAGTTGAAAAAATATCATTTTTCTAAAAGGCCCCATCTCATTTTTTGATAATTAGGATATTAATCGCAAATGCGGCCTTTTCCCAAAAAGGCCCCATTTCTATACCTGACGGAAACCGAGTTGAGGCCTATTAAACAAACATCAAAATTGCAATTGAAATTACGAAAAAATGTTTCAAATTTACTAAGCAGATACAAGTTATACTTCAGCCGCTCCGCTCCATGTATTATTTTACACAGCGATAGTCTCAACAGCGAACATAATCAAATTTTTCGTCGGGTTCCTGTGGAGTGATGAACTTTGTATCATACTACCTAATAATACCTGTGTCAGCATGTCTGTACTTCACGACTTATTGATAACACCACGATTTCGTTACAATTACATGAAACATAACGTTCAACTGAAATATTACTTCAATTGAACAAATATTTCCATATAATTGCTCGACGACACTCTCGCTTAGCACATCCATTATGTTTATCGATGACGATGATTGAATAAATCACATACTTAATCGACTTCACGAATTTCCTCTTGCTGCAGAGATCCCGTGTACCTTGCTTTACCGCGTAACACTCTTCTACTCTTCAATTATCGTATTTTATCATGAATATTGAATGATTTTCAAAAGGCCACATCTGAGGATGATGAAAAAACAAGCCACAACACATTTTAGAGTAAACAAAGGCGTCAACTCACAGGCCTCATCAGCGTCGGCCGGCGTCTATGGGCACAAATGAAAAGGGCTGCATAGCTTTTGGTGAAATAAAAGCCTCATTTCCTTTGACTTGTTTTTTTAGCAAGATTTTTTGCTAAAATGATAGTAATGAATATTCATAGCTATAAATCAGTTTATCCATCGACTTTCTGGACGATAAAATAACATAAAATGCTTAAATTCATAATTTAAATTTTATTTATTGTTTGACAAAACAAGATTGCATTTTTCTCATTGTTTACTTTTTGGAGATGAGGCCTTTTGAATTGTTAGTCTTGATTTCTCGAAACCTTATTCAAATAGTCTCAAGTCGTCAAAAAAGTGAATAAACTTACTTTATTGATCCTACGTGTTTCGCAGGCGAAATTCCACATATTCCGATTCTACCCAACTAGATTTTTCACTTTAAGAACGTTTAATTTCCGGATTTACAAAACGACGAAAGTGAGATTTTCAACTTTCGCAACCTAATCTCTACTTTCGCCGCCACGCTGTATAGAGAGACAAAGTGACTTAACCACGAATCAAAACAAAACACTACTTGAGCCGATTTTACACTGGTAGAAAAACGTCGAAAGCAACTGTATGAAACGGCTCATCATTTTGTCATAATTATTTTTGATGAAAAAAACAGAAACTACCTAGTTTTTTTAAGCGATCTTATTGTATGCTAAATTTAAGCGATGTACACGGTAAAAAAATGTTAAAAAGGTGATTCATTTTAAAGCAGTTTTAGAAGACAGGTTGTGATTCTTCTCAATTAGTTTTCTCAAAACCGTATGAAAGTTACTTACGTCGATTTGAAAAAGTAATCGAGATTTGATCTGTTGCAGTATATTCCGTGTCTGTTTAGTGCGTGTAGTATGTATTATCGAGAAGTGATAAAGCATTCGATGTTCTTACAGTTGCTATTCTTAACTTGAGTCTCCGCGTCCTTTTATTAGTCAAAACCGGATCCCTTGAAAAAGTCAAGAGATGACACCGATATTGTCCATGTATCTGAATCCTAGTCCCTACTTCTTCAAACTAGAGAGCTAAACCTGAGTTATCTCAAGGATTCTCGTAGAGCTCACGAACTTAATCTTTGTCGGTATTTCATCAAGTCGCTCCAACTGCTAGGGCTCCCATACGCGCCTATTTAATTCGTGATGGTCATGTGTTCGCAACGTTTCACGAAGTCATTATTCTCTATGAGTATCTACACAAGCCCGGGATTGACATATTCCATTTTATTCGAAGCTGAAAACCAAAATAATGCGTTAGTGGAACCCGATTATTCTTCTAAACCATACATTATATTCAATGTTAGAAGTAATGCATTGTTTCTATAGAAACGTAGACTGAATTTTTCTTATTTTGGACATCTTCACTGATAAAAGAAAAATCGAATTCGGAAATTTTCATCTAACAATTTCAGCTTCTTCTCTTTGGAAGCATGATGAAGACTGTCCCGAGATCCAACCGTAATTTAGTACGCTATGGGTTGATCACAAACCATTTAGAAGTTTCAATGTGCATCGTACCTTCGTGTTATGCGTACACGAATTCTTTCTGCTCTTGGAAGTTTTTTAAAAACTACCTAAAGCAATTAAACAGTACTTTTCAGTGCTAAAAAAACAGTATTTTTCAGTGCTTAAACTAACGGTACTTTTCAGTGCTATTTTTCTACTATAGATCCCTTTGCGATCCTTGTTTGAACCCGTGCCTTCGATTTTTCGTTGGACACGTTGGCGAAAGCTAGCGGTGGTAATCCTTCTTGGACACCGTCTTAAAAAACCTCTTAGGAGGTCTCGTCTTCTTTCGTTTATTCACTAAACATGGTTGCAACAACAAACAAAAGGAAGGGTGAATCTCTGAATTCACAACTTCCTTCCAAAAAAGTGGGATTTGAAATTGTCACTAAACGTGGCAAGAATGGAAGATAGGACGTTTCTCCGGAATGCGAACTTTCTTCCAAGGGTTCTCTAGACAAATTTTCCGAACACCAAATCGAAGCAGTCTCTAGCCCAGGCTCTTTGATTCAAATGCGGAAGCAAAGAGTACCGCATATCGTGGTCAGTTGTTCCGTTGTTAGGCAGGAGATCTCGAACTCCATTAGGAGAATCAAGGTCTCCTTCCAAATCGCATAGAAAGGAGACTGTCGCGTTTTGCCGAGAGAAGAAGCACATTTTTTACTTATGACGACAAAACTAAGCGTTTGTTTAAAGTCGTCTTGAAAGGTCTCTTCTCAGGTGACTATAAGGACCTGCAATGTTAAAAAATGGAATAAATGATATACTTGAATTTTTCCCAGTCCAAGTAATCATTATGAAAAAGAGAACCCAATCTGGCATTGTTCGGAAAGGGCTTTATTAAGAATATTATTTAGTATTAGTTCACTTTAACAAAAAAAGATCTAAATAATATTAAAGCTTTGGAAAAGTAGACTTATGTTCGACGTCCGTGTGATATGGGAACATTTCCAGAAACCTGGAGGAAATTACCAGAACCCCACTCAGTGCCGTCGGTGCCAAAAGTGGGGTCATGGTACAAAAAATTGCCGCATGGATGCTAAATGCATGATTTGTGGAGGTTTTTCTCACGCTAAGGACGTCTGTCCAGTGAAGAAAGATACCGTTATCGTAGCAGGTAATTTGAACTCCTCCCCTATTCGTACTATGAGTACCCATTCTACTTGTTTCAAATCAAATGAAAAAAAAAACCTTGTCGCTACAGGTATCTTCTACTCCGTCTCTTCGTCTACCGAAAATTCTAACGGTAAATAATCAGATAATGTACCCACTTCAAGTGATATGTCTGCCTCTGATTTTAAGTTTCTAACTGAACAATTGAAACTATTGATTGATGCAATGTTCAAAGTCATCACATGACTGAAGCAGTCCAAAGTCGGTGTAAAATTTACTAATCAAATTGTTATTGGATTACGTTTTCTAATGGATAAATAATAATTTAAATATGTTAAATTGGAATGCTCGTTCTTTGAATGGTAAAGAGGACGAGTTGTTTAATTTTCTTACAGCTAATAACGTGCATATAGCAGTTATTACTGAAACATATTTAAAACCTGGATCCAAACTTAAGAAAAAGATTCTAACTTTTTTGTTTATCGTAATGATCGACTTGGGGAATATACTTTCATAGCTGCCTATTTGCCTTTTCAATGCTCTGGACAGCAAGTTAATTTGCTCCAAACTGACTTGCGAAAATAGACTAGCAATAAGTCAACATTTTTGTCATTGGTGACTTTAATGCCAAACATCGGTCATGGAATAATTCTCAAAGTAATTCCAACGGCAGCATTTTATTTGATGAGTGCTCTTCAAGATATTTCTTAATTCAATAACCTGATAGCCCTATTGAAATAAAACTACAAAACAACCAAGACTTTTCCTTCCACGCAGCAGGCTACCGACTGATATTGCTACCACGTCTGCACCTCCCTTTTATTCACTGTCCTCTGTTCACTGTTCAATTTCCCTCTCTTACCTCCGCTGCAGGGTGTGTGATGTACCTGCTCTCCAACAAGCCCAACATGTTTTTCCTCTTCTAGAAACCCTTCTACGATTGACTTGGTCTTAACCGACTCTAGTCATCTTTGTAGCCAATTAGTTACTCATGCTGATTTTGATTCTGATCATGTATCTGTTACGTTTCAAATATCCCATGAAGTGATTCTCAATCCTATCAGCTCCACTTTCAATTATTTTTGAGCCGACTGAAATATATATGAAACATATATTGGCTCTAATCTTGATGTGAACATTTCTTTAGAAACTAAACTTGATATTGACAATGCTCTTGAAACTTTAACAAATTCCATTGTTGAAGCCAGGAGCATTGCAATTCCAAAATGTGAAGTAAAATTTGAATCAGTGATTATAGACGATGATCTTAAACTCTTGATCGGTCTTAAAAACGTAAGGAGAAGGCAATTTCAACTTACTCGCGGTCATGCTATGAAAATTATATGGCAGGATTTGCAGAAAGAAATCAAGAAATATTTTGCACAATCAAGAAACAAAAAATTTGAAAATAAAATTACTCAATTGGATCCTGACTCTAACCCTTTTGGAAATTATCTAAAATTTTGAAAATAAAAACTCAGAAGCCAATACCGGCATTGAAAGAGGAAAACAAATTATTACTAACTAATTACGAAAAAGCTCAAAAACTTGCTATGCAGTTTGAAAGCGCGCACAATTTTAATTTAGGACTTACTAGTCCAATTGAAAATCAAGTTACTCAGGAGTTCGAAAATATTCTCAATAAAGAGAACGTTTTCGAAAATTCCTGGGAGACTAATTTGGAAGAAGCGAGAACTGTTATTAAAAAAAAAAACAAAAATATGAAAGCTCCTGGCGATGATGGAATTTTCTACATTCTCATTAAGAAACATCCAAAAAGTTGCTTATCATTCTTAGTTGATATATTTTACAAATGTTTTCAGTTAGCATATTTTCCTGACAAATGGAAAAATGCTAAAGTTGTACCAATTTTAAAACCAGACAAAAATCCTGCAGAAGCTTCTAGCTATTGCCCAATCAGTTTGCTTTCCTCCATCAGTAAACTTTTTGAGAAGGTCATTTTGAACAGAATGATGGTCCTCATCAACGAAAATTAAATTTTGTCAATGAACAGTTCGGATTCCGCCATAGTCATTCAACCACTCATCAACTTTTACGTGTAACAAATTTGATTTGTTTCAACAAATCTGAAGGCTATCCTACTGGTCTTGCTCTTCTAGACATAGAAAAAGCTTTCGACAGTGTTTGGCATGAAGGGTTGATCATAAAATTTAAAAACTTTAATTTTCCAACATACATTGTTCGAATAATTCAAAGTTATCTGTCAAATCATACACTTAATTATCAGAACTCCAGATCTGAAAGACTTCCTGTAAGAGCTGGTGTTCCTCAAGGCATCATTTTGGGAGCAATCTTATACAATATTTTCACATCTGACTTACCTGAGTTACCTCAGGGATGTCAAAAATCTTTGTTTGCGGATGACACAGGCCTCTCCGCCAAAGGACGAAGCCTGCGTGTCATCTGTAGTCGATTGTAAAAAAGTTTGGATATTTTTTCTTCATACTTGCAAAAATAGAAGAATTCTCCTAATGCTTCTAAAACTCAGCTAATAATATTCTCACATAAACCAAAAGCTGTTTATTTGAATTTTATGTTTTGAATTTGTTTTACCAAATTAGGATGATAGTGTTGTCTAATAACACAGAACACCTAGATATAAGAAATGAATGTAATGTTTGGAATGATACTAATAAAGAAATAAAAAAAATATTCTGCACCTTGTTGCTTAAACAACTGTTTTGCAATTTTGTAGAAGATCAGTTGAGAGAATCAGATATAACATCGGGATGCATTCACCATTATTTCACAATTTCGAAAAATTGTTGTTTTATGATCCATTACGTAACTCAAAACAGTAGCGTAATTGAAAAGCGTTGCGTAATAATCATTACACAACTGATTTCAATTGTGTTATGACTATTACCAAACTGCACTGCAGGAAAGTAGGCCAAAAATGAGGACTTTTGTTATGCGAAAAATATAGCTTTACTTTGACGAACAGTTTTTCTTAGGAGTTTGTTGAAAAATTATTAGTTCTTCCACCAAAAGCATTTTGTAAGATTTTATATTTTCAGAGCATTGTAGAATAATAGTTGAACGATGCATAGAAAATCGATTATGATTTCATTAATAAATAAAAAAGATATAGCATAAGCAAGGTGTCGTTGAGTCGGTGGCCTCTCATTAGGTTTTTCACACATCAACATTCCCTTCCCCTGTCCTAAGTTACGGTAAAGATGGATGTGGCCAGGAATAGTAATATTCATGATTTTTGTAATATTGTTCAAGATTGGGCCAAGGTTTATTCCCCAGCCTTGTTCGTTAAAGCAATCTGGATGAGATTATCAAATGACACATGTTGTATCCAGTCTACGAAGTATACCGTAACTATGCTAACGCTAATTTGGATCAAACCTGTTTTTGAGCAAACACATTTTTATTGATTCTGATAATGAATTTTAAACAAACCTAAGGCACGGACAAACAGGCTCATATCGCTTTTGTTCGAGTTTGACGTTTACGCACTACCGCCTATTTTCCGTAAGGTGAAAATTAGTATTTTTAGCATTGGGCGTTGATGTTCGCGGTACTATTCGAATTGATAATTGTTCTAACTGTTATATCTGTTTCTCTGTGTCTAAAGATCAAATCTCGATTACTTTTTCAAATCGACGTAAGAAATATTCATACGGGTTTGAGAATATTAATTCAGAAGAATCACAATTTGTCTTCTAAATCTGTTTTAAAATGAATCATATTTTTAACATTTTTTCGACGTGTACATTTCTTAAATTTTGCATACAATGAGCGCGTTCAAAAACTATGGAGTTCCTATTATTTCACACAAGAATTTTATGACAAAATGATAAGCCGTATTATTCAGTTACTTGCGACGTTTTTCTACCAGTGTAAAATCGACTCAAGTTGTGTTTTGTTTTGATTCGTGGTTAAGTCACTTTGTCTCTCCATACAGCGGGGCGGCGAAAGTAGTGGTTAGGTTGCGAAAGTTGAAAATCTTACTTTCGTCGTTTTGTATGGAAATTAAACGTTCTAAAAGTGAAAAGTTGAGTTGGTACAGAGCGGTACGTGTAGAATTCCGCCTGCTTAACACGTAGGATCGATAAAGTTAGTTTGTATACTTTTTTGACTTGAGTCTGTATGAATGAGCTTTCGAGAAATCATTGATAAACAATCAAATTACTACAGACAAACAGACGTAACAGTAAAAAAAAAACATTTACAAACAATGCTAATATCACAGACAAACAGACGTAACACTTAGAACAAATCTCGATCAAAATCATAGTCACGAGGACATGTACGCCCAATGCTAAAATCAGCGTGTTTGGCCGACGGGACAACAGATGGCGGTAGTGTGTAAACGTCAAACACGAACAAAAACGAAGCAAGCGCTGCGGGTGGCGGATAACATATTTTTGAATCGACCGTTAAAAAGGTGGTCGATGGACAATGATGAGAGTGTGACGTCTGTTTATCTGTGCTAATATCGTTGTGTTTGGCCATCAGGTGGCGGCAGTGTTTAGCATATTTTCAACAACTTTTGTTCAAACAGCTTTTTTTCGAAACGCTATTTCGACAAACAAAGCTGTGAAAAAGAAAAAGCTAAAACACATTAAAACTATGTGCTTATGGAATCGATTCAACTTGATCAACCAGCAACCCTGGTCACAGTGTATGAAACAGCACAGAACAAGAACGCCATATTATGTATCGGTGTGCAAGTCAGATGGTATTTACGCACAACCACCGATGTCTGAGCCAGAAACAGTCGAAATATCGTACCCGTCCTTGTAGCGTACGGTGGTGTTGTGCAAAAGGGTCATTCTTTGCTCTGAGTTATTGTGTTTTTGTTATCTTTGGTTCGCATAGTATCCACATATGAAGGAAGGTTTACGTATGGAACGTCAGTAGTATGCCACATGTTTCGATGGGGGATTTCAAAACAGTCACATTGTTTTTTTTTCTTGTCTTGCCATTTTCGCAACCTTGGTTGAAGATATTCAGGATGTCTTGGCAGACAGACGGGTTGCTCCGAAGGTTTATGTTCCAAACTTTACGAAATGACAAAAAAAACAGCTAGGAAATGTAAATGTCTATACGGTTTTGTATAGTAATGAAGATGAACATCTACTAATTACGTGGCATGGGAAATTACTATAAGCAAACTAATCGCTTTGTTGGGGATTTTCATTCATTCAATTTATAGCAGGGATTCCCGTGCATATATCAGATGATACTGAACTGATGAATAACGGGGTTTATGCGCTTGTATATCACTCAGTTGATCTCGTGTTGTATCTATTAGAATAATTAACAAAATTGGGCTGCTACAAATAATGATTTTCTTTTATGTCCGTGGTACTCCCCCTAAATAAGGAACAAAAAAAAACAATAATCGAGATTCTACAATGTTGTATTATACATTTTGTAGGAAAAAAATATACAAATAAAATATTATGCTTAAAATTATCTTATGTCGTCCTTGGGGTCATTGTTTTACTTTATCCTTGGACATTGAAAATTTAAAATAACTAATAGCGTTAAAAGAAAAAAATAATCTTTTTTGGCCCTTCAATATTTTTGACTTTTTGAGGGCATGATGACAAAAAAAAATTGTAGCTCGATATAAATTCAGAAACGATGATCGAAATTTGCTGTAGTAGGGTATTATACTTTTCATAGCTCAACTTTTTTTTACGTGACAATTGTTTCACTGTTGTTTTCACGTTATAGAAACACAATTGAATAGCAGTTTCATTTACGCTGGTAATACTTTTGTCTCGTGTTGCCTACCGTCTTTTACTTTAAGATGTGTCTGTCTTGTACCAATGAGCTAGATTTCAAAAGCAGCTCATTGAACAGCGTTTGCATTTACTTTTACGAATAATGAGCAGCATGTAGCAGCTATACCTCTATGTACACTGAAATGTTTCGCCAAAAAAGAATATCGCCGGCATTCGTCATCGTTGATGACCTGCTGCTGGCTCACGGCTCGAGTGGCGCTTTGCCAAGCCGGTTTGTGTGGCCTATAATAGACGTACCGTAAGCTCGTTTGTTTTCAGCAGCTCAGCGATTACGAAATTTGTGTTTTCTAATTTTTCAATGACACAACAAAACATGGTAACACACACTGCACAGCCTAGGCTCTTGCTCTCGTAGCGTTGTGAGAAGCGAGAGCTTGCTTGGCGCTACGCAGTGTTTTGTTACACAGAAAATTGACAATGGTATAACCGTTTTCAGAGGCTTTCGACTTCACCCTTATCAGAAGTCAAACAGTAGGTATGTAGATACGTAATACACATGACAACACCAAGCTAAAGAGTGATACTGAATGGAAAACAAATATACAAAGTAAATAGAGATTTCTTTCAATTTTGTGGACTCACACTTCAATTAAGTCTAGGTCAGTGGGGATATTGTGGTTACTAAAAAAATGACTAATGAATTGAACTGCTGGCAGCTAGAAATGAGATATTGAAGCGTATTACTCATTTTCCAACGATCTGTTCAGTATCTTAATATAAATTATCATTTCTAGATTTGGGGATGTCTATTAAACAGTATTAAAATTTTCGAGATTTCTCAACCCTCTTTACTATTGGGTGAAAAAATCGTCGGACACGAATGATCGCTCGCTGCTACTCCGTTATTGCAATAACAGCTGTACTTACGCATAGAACCAACAAACGCTACTTGGGATCAGCAGCTTCCTCAATGTGTAAAGTACTGGTGATCTAATTATTACACCAAACAATAACGGCGCCAGTTGCATCCGAATGCAGGCCAATTTGTGGATTAGAGCGAAACGTTGACGTGTTACTTGCTTTATGGAAGCCGGGAGTCCTCTGCACTTCCATAAGAAAACACTGAGAGTTTGGATATGGGAAAGGATTCGTTTTGGCAGTGATGCATTTGAACGCGTTCAGTTCGCGTTCCAGTTCAATTTTTTGAACGGAGTGATCAAGTAGGCTTGCTCATTGTTCAATTCAAAAATTTGAACGCTAGAGTGCAGAAAATTGAACGCAGATGGATTTGACCGATTTCACGGCATCTGAACGCGCCAAAGTTGTTTTGAAGTTACTCAAAGCTAGAAATGCTATGTTTATTATAATTGAATGGAACTTAGCATCAATTTCGAGAGCAACGACAGGCTCTGGCTCGAGAGTTCAATGTTTACTGCGTTCTCGTTCAAAATTTGAACGCGCTCCGTTCATTTTTGGCTCGCGTTCAGTTCTAAATGCATCACTGCGTTTTGGTAAACGATAAAGATATAATCCGAAATGAATACGTTATCATATACATGGATGACCGATACCGATAAGAGAAGTTACTATGCAAACCGGACATGATCCTGATTCCGTTGCTCACTTTACTGGAGTATGCATCAGATTCAACGGAACAAACACTACTGACGCATTATTTTTTTTTGCTCCCGCACAACGCGAACTGGACAGAATGGATCATTGAATGTAGTTTTTGTCAGTGCTCACCGCATCAAAACAAAGGCGCCACTGTATATGGGATTTAACATTGTGACAGCATTGCTGTTCTGTCAAACACACAAGGCTACGGTGGCGCTATCTATGCTTTCCATAGCGGCCGTTTTGGTTATTTTAATGATCCATTGATCCGTGTTTCGTCGCTCGCTCACAAAGGAACATGCAAAAAAAAATCAACGAATCAATCCTTTCTCGGTTGGGTGACAAAACGTCGAAATGACAAACATCGAAGGGTTAAAATTGGGAGTATTTATTAAAAAAATATCTTCCTTAAAATAAATACTAGATTATATGCCATTCATTATCCCACATCAATAATCAATGTAAATAACGAAAACAGGAAAACACTTCCAAATCGCTGTTGAAAATTGACTACTTTCGACATTTTGTGCCTTTTGACATTTTGGGATTCGATGTTTTGTTATTCGACGTTTTGTCTTATGACATTTTGTCCCTAAAGCCTCCCCAAATAACATCGTATAATCCTACATATTGAATAGATGGCCGCTTTTTTACAACTCTGAGATGCATATTGTACAGAACATGAGCAGAAAACTTTGATATATCAATGCTACCTATGTTCAAAATTGCACGGTTTCTATACCATTACCCAGAATTTACAATTTAGCGGAAGACCATTTACCGAAAAACCTTTTACCGGAATGTACCAATACCCGTAAAAACCATTTACAGAAAAACCGAATCGAACCGAATTTTCGACGATCTTATTACGACAGTTAGACTTTACGACCGTTACTTTTTACTATGTTACGGCAAGGTTTTGAGGTAATTGGATATGCCGATGATGTGGCCATCGTGGTTCGTGGAAAGTTTGATAACACGATTTCCGATCGGTTGCAAACTGCGTTAAACATTACTCTCAAATGGTGTAGGAAAGAGGGGTTAAACGTAAACCCTTTAAAAACTATTATCGTGCCTTTTACCAGAAAGAAAAAGGTAAAGCTTCTTACACAGCCTTCTTTGAATTGAGTTCAAATTCAATGTTCAGAAGAAGTTAAACACCTTGGAGTTACTTTGGATAAGAAATTGAACTGGAACTCTCATCTCAGCAAGGTCATGAGTAAGGGTACTAATGCCCTATGGGTCTGCAATAAAGCCCTAGGAAAAACTTGGGGATTGCGACCTAATATGGATGCCCTTCATAATAGGGCTGTGCTGGGAGGGAGACACAGATACTACACACAAAATATTGAAAAACACTTTTCCAAATTGCAAGATAAGTCCCGCTCACCAACGACAATCAAGGCAGGCTTGGTAAAAATCGCTAGTTTTCTTTTGTTGTGTACCTCCGATCTTTCTGGACAAAGGGCCATAGTTTTATGTGCATTTAATTTTAGTTTTGATTGGAAAAGAGTAAAAAGATGCGTGTTTCAATACTTTATATTCGATCAAATTTGAAGGTGCTATCGTGGCATTGCTTTTGGGTGTGCAGGAATTAATTTTCAACCGATTGTTGTCAACTTTGTTGAAATGCAAAAATATGTTTTGATCAGTTACGCGCTGTTTTCATGTTTGTCCATTCTTCAAGATCTGGGCTCATAATGACAGTTCGTGACAGCAGAATCTCGGCTCACTATGACGTACATAAATTTTGTATCGGTTTCTCTCTCCCAGGGGCTGTGCACTGTGAGCATTTATCGGTATCGGCGATATTATGTTGGTTCGATAATTGACATTATCGATATCGAACCGATATCCGATAATTGAAAAAAAGATGTTTAAAAGCAAAAACGAACATCAATTAATGCAATAATGAACTCAATTAAATGAATTTTGTAGTGATGCTTTGTCATATTCAACGGATATCTAAAATTCCATTGAATTATCGGATTAATTTATTCATATAATCAATAAATACTGTTCTGATTATCGGATTTGTTATCGGACCGACAATAGTTTATCGATATCGGAAAATATCGGGCGGACAGATATCGGATATTTTATCAATAGAATTGATCCGATTATATCGATATTATCGATAATATCGATATTTGCACAGCTCTACCTTAATATACTGCCTTTGCATCAATTCATTAAAATGCCAGTTGCAAAAAAATGCCTTGCAGTTTATTCGTTATGATAAACTAGATGATGATTTGATTGGTCACATGCAGATCATTAAGGAATTCAATTTGAATTCAGATATGAAAACAATAGAAGATTGGATGACAACGAAGACCAACTATGATGTTCTCTTTAAAGTGGTTAAACCAAGGCGCTATATATGGGATTATGGTGGGCCAAGTATACGTCCACGTTCTATCGTATTTTATACCGACGGGTCAAAGATGAGCGACAGTACCGGAGCTGGGGTTTTCGGTCCTAATATCAGCAAGGTAATCTCTATGAGGCGCAGTCCCACTGTGTTTCAAGCTGAAATACAAGCCATCATTGACTGTACAAATGTTTGTCTTGAAAGAAACTATAGGTTTGCAAACATCTGTGTTTTCTCGAACAGTCAAGGAGCTGTGAATGATCTAAAGGTATTCACATGTAGATCAAAGTTAGTGTGGGAATGCATTCCTTCTCTGAAGCAATTGACCAGTAGGAACGAAGTTACATTGTTCTGGGTGCCCGGCCATTGTGGAATTGAGGAATATGAAATTGCCGACAATCTATCAAGACAGGGTGCAGCTTCGAGCTTTGTTGGCCCTGAACCGTTCTGTGGTGTTCCTGAGTGCACTCTCAGGATGAAACTGAAAAATTGGGAAATGTCCATGGTAGAATCCAATTGGAACGCCACGGATACATCCAAGCCAGCGAAAAGATTCATAAAACCCAGTCTAGCTAAAGCCCGGGCTATACTGAATCTTATTAAAGGTAATCTTAGGGTAATAACTGGCCTGATGTATCACGGCGTTCACTGCCCAAGTAGGTATCATCTTAAAAAGATAGGAAAAATACAATCCTCTGAATGTCATTTTTTTAAACTGAAAATTAAACTTCTGAGCATTTACTCTGCAACTGCGGAGCATTGCTTAATCAAAGCATGTTAACATTCGGAAAAGGGTTATTAGAGCCCTTAGAAATTTGGCAAGGTAGTCCTAATGGGGTAATAGACTTTATAAAAAGAGTTGTGCCCAGTTGGGACAGTGTGACACAATCAACCAATGTCCAACACATCTCAATTATGGAAGGACATTTGATGAGCACCAAATAAAATATGGGTCATACCACAATATTCCTAAATAATGGAAGCAATGGTTAAAAGGCTCTACAGATTAGGAAAAAAAAGTGTCTGCGTTCGATTCCCGGTCAGTCCAGCATCTTTTCGTAATGGAAATTTCCTTGACTTCCTGGGCATAGAGTATCATCGTACCTGCCACACGATATATGAATGCGAAAATTGCAACTTTGGCAAAGAAAGCTCTCAGTTAATAACTGTGGAAGTGCTCATAAGAACACTATGCTGAAAAGCAGGCTCTGTCCCAGTGAGGACGATGATGCCAAGAAGAAAAAAAAGAAGAAGAATTAGGTGATAATTGTGGGATGAATTTAAGCAATATTTAAAAAAGTATGTGTTGTTCATTTCCCAAAAAAATGGTAAACTTTTTTTTGTGGATGTTAGTTGCTTACGTATTTGAACTACTGCATTATATATTATATAATCTAGCCCACGGCTTAATTATGTGAAGCCCGCGAAAAAAATCAAACTTAGTCTTGGGCAGGATTATTGAAATATTAGGTAAGGATTATCACAAAATCTTTAGAAATGTCCTCGACAAAATAAACACTGAATCTGGAATATAGTTATAACAATGGTCAAGGTATGACTGATTCAATAATAGTATTAATATGATTCATATTAATACTTAATATGATAAATAATAGTATTAATAGTATTCATATGAAATCCTAGACAGCAATTTTATACACTCCTGAAGAGGATTCTGAAAGAACTCTATGCACATCTTTTTTCAGAATCTGGTGCATGATTCTCGGCAATCATAGGCAAGATTTTCGCACTACTATTCAAGGAAGGCTTTCAGGCACAGGTTGGATTCTGACGGAATTCAGGGCAAGATTCCTATGCAATACTGGTCTAGATGAGCGCAGTTCTCCCAGAATCCTTGATAAGATGCACAGCAGCAAGTATCTTTTTTCATTTTTTCATAAACAAGTCTTTTTATAGACTATCGTTTTGGCCCGCGATTCAAAAATGTTGGGCCTGACAATGATTCAATAGTACAAAACATGTCTAAGCTTTCTATAAAAGTTCTATCACTCCACCGTGAAAGCGTTTACCCAACTATAGAGATTTGCACATAAGTCATTTATTCCCGGTAAATGCACGAGTCCTACACAAAATCTAAGTAGGGGAAGACGGGGTAAGACCGCCCGCCTAAGCAATTTAATTCACATGTCAAAATCAAGAATCAATGAATCCTTTTTCGATGCAGCATGTCTTTTTTTGAAGCCTTCGGCATGATCAAAAAATATTACAGGCTTTGTATTTGTAAACAAATATTTATTTCTTGAAGCTTGAAAAAGTGATTTCTTATCAAGATTATTTTTAGCGACGGGGTAAAACCGCCCACCCACGGGGTAAAAGCGACCACCTCGATTTTCGTTCACAATTTTGCGAAAAATTTTATCAGATCCCTGTTATTCTAAACAGTATATTGTTTTATGAATTCTACATTGATTAAAGTGGATATTTAATCATTTTAAGAGTAAATTATATCAAAAAACTTAGATATATACTTATCATTACTTTAGACATCCATATTTTTCAAAAATATGCGAATTAAGTTTGTATTTTTCACAAAATTGATTTTATTTAACTTGAATAGTAATGTACAACGTAGTTACAACTTTTAAAATGGTTTAGACATTATATTTGGTATACATTAGGGGTGGCGGTCTTACCCAATCAACAGTGGTCGGTTTTACCCCGCTTGCTTTCACAAGTAGAGCCTTATTTCAAAGCTAAAAATTTACAATTCATATATCACTTCACTGAAGCATATTTCACATTTATGTTAAGGCTAAGTAGCCCGTCATTCGTTTTAGCAGCAATGATGACTTTGCAGCTTGCAATTTCAAAGTGATAAAACTCAGTCTTGATAGTTTATATTGGCTTGAAAATGTATCACTGTACGCGCTAACATGCGTAAAGTATGCTGATACTTTTTCAGCTGTGCCAGTGCAAAACAAACTGGTTTTCTTTGATTCAAAATCGTGAGATGAATTAGCAACAATCATCAACGACGCGTACAAATTTCAATGACGGCCTACTTCGCCTTAAAGCATGGACGGGTAATTTGTTATGTTTTGACAAAAAAATCCCTTCCGAAACCCTTAAGTGAGCATTTGTTAAAATTAGATCAAATTCAGTATCTACAAGCAAAAACTTTGTTTTTGACATTTGTTATGAAAAAAATAATGTTGGTATCACCCTTAATGCTTTGAAATGTCAAAAATCTTGTGTTTATGCAAAGTGCTTGGTGAAATTTCAAGAAAATCGCCGTTCTCACGCCAAACTAAAGGTGGTCCGTCTTACCCCGGCGGGCGCTCTTACTCCGTCTTCCCCTATTAAGATTTTTGGGTGTACTGAGTGCTAAATAGTTCTATACATAACATCCAATCAATTCAGTGCCTACCGCAAAAATACCCCCGATGTTATCACGTTCCTGAAGCGATTCTAAACACCCGGCAGCGCGCAATAGACGTCACCTTCATGATTGTTATTCTCGACTGTAAACATATTCAGACAAACCTGTTCCAATTGCGACGTGATACTTTGGTGCTGTTATAATACCGTCTGAAATCTAGCATTTGTGGTTAATGGTGTTGGTTATGGTTGTCTCTAGTGCTGTTCACGTTGCATGCGTGTAACTATGGCGTTTTTTTTATAGTTCAGTGTTTCTTCAGCAGAGATAAATGAAACAACACACCTGTGGCGTGCTTTCAAGAAAACGTCACTTTCCATGCACCTTGTCGATTGTCGTCAAGCCAACAGACAAGTGCGCACCTGGTGACGGGAATGCCGTGGAAACTTTCTCGAGAGTCAGCGACTTCATCGCCGCACGCGCTTTCCGAACAACAAAGAAACTAAACCCCGTTTCAGGAAGTAGTTAGTTCGAGCGCAATGATGCCTTGATGAAAGAGGGAAAACACATAGTAGGGTAGGTATACCAATTATGGATGCAATATACCAACAGTGTGAATAAAGATCAGATATTAGCCGCGTTTCTGAAACGTATGCATGACTTGTTGATGTTAGTTACTAGTTTGAAGTCTTGCGAAACAGACATAATAAACAGTTTTAGTAGAGAAACAAAAAAAAATAGATTGGAGTACCTTGTCCTTTTAATTCCGCCCTAATAACAATTAGGGTGGAATTGTAAGGTACAAGGTACTCCAATCTACTTTGTTGTTTCTCTATTGAGATTCTGCTCAGAGGATTTGAATACAAAAAAAGTAGCTTTAGTAATAAGCTGACTTCAAGCTTCTAAGTTTCTAAGATAAATCCGTTGTCTTATGGGAATACTGCTCCTGGCATACACCAGGAATAAATAATTAATCGAAAATGTGACGAAATGTTGTGAAAATTCAAAATATGGTAAAAAACAGCTTTAATGGGGGCAAATTTGTTACTCACCAGCTAAATTCTTTCGTTTGCTCTTACTGACTAGGCGACATACATTCATAGGTTGAAGTAATTTTACAGGACGAAAACGTAAATTTCGGTACGGGTTTCCTTGAGCAAAATGCTAAGAGAGTTGCATATGTGTGAGACAACATATGGAAATGTATATTTTTCGAAGCGTATTGCATGACTATTCTTACCAAGGCAGAGTTGTCATCAAAAACAAATATTTTTATCATTCCTGTGAAAATCAGCCATTTTATTCTAGTAGCACAATAGGATAAATCTTATTTTGTTCTCATTATTGTCATAATTGGTACAGTCAACTCTCCACATCTCGATGTTCTACATCTCGATATCTCTCAGGGGCGATTCCCTAACTCAAATCTACCTGTTCTACGTTACTAGAAATTGATATTTTGGCGAATTTACTATCTAATTCAAAATACAAATGATTGAAATCGACTATTTAGGCCATTCTCTACTACGCATTTGTTGTGAAAATTCAAAAGTTTCTATACGTAGAACAGGTAGATTTGAGGTTAGGGAATCGCCACTGATATCTCTCCCAAAGTCGATGATTTTTGCGGTCCCTTCATTCTGCATACTTTTTTGCTCTCCATATCTCGATATCCTCCTTATCTCAATGTGATTTTCATTCCCGATTTTCTCTTCGTATGTCGATATGCCTATTATCAAAGGTTACTAGACTAGACGACTGTTTGTTTTTTTTTTTATTTTCCTGGTAACGGAATGGTTTTCAATCTAGGATTCATTAAAAAATTGTTCAATGTCTCGCTCTCTCCCTATCTCGATATGGTCCCTTCAATATCGAGATGTGGAGAGTCGACTGCACTATTGCTATAATGTGCAGGAATTAATTTTCAACCGATTGTTGTCAACTTTGTTGAAATGCAAAAATATGTTTTGATCAGTTACGCGCTGTTTTCATGTTTGTCCATTCTTCAAGATCTGGGCTCATAATGACAGTTCGTGACAGCAGAATCTCGGCTCACTATGACGTACATAAATTTTGTATCGGTTTCTCTCTCCCAGGGGCTGTGCACTGTGAGCATTTATCGGTATCGGCGATATTATGTTGGTTCGATAATTGACATTATCGATATCGAACCGATATCCGATAATTGAAAAAAAGATGTTTAAAAGCAAAAACGAACATCAATTAATGCAATAATGAACTCAATTAAATGAATTTTGTAGTGATGCTTTGTCATATTCAACGGATATCTAAAATTCCATTGAATTATCGGATTAATTTATTCATATAATCAATAAATACTGTTCTGATTATCGGATTTGTTATCGGACCGACAATAGTTTATCGATATCGGAAAATATCGGGCGGACAGATATCGGATATTTTATCAATAGAATTGATCCGATTATATCGATATTATCGATAATATCGATATTTGCACAGCTCTACCTTAATATACTGCCTTTGCATCAATTCATTAAAATGCCAGTTGCAAAAAAATGCCTTGCAGTTTATTCGTTATGATAAACTAGATGATGATTTGATTGGTCACATGCAGATCATTAAGGAATTCAATTTGAATTCAGATATGAAAACAATAGAAGATTGGATGACAACGAAGACCAACTATGATGTTCTCTTTAAAGTGGTTAAACCAAGGCGCTATATATGGGATTATGGTGGGCCAAGTATACGTCCACGTTCTATCGTATTTTATACCGACGGGTCAAAGATGAGCGACAGTACCGGAGCTGGGGTTTTCGGTCCTAATATCAGCAAGGTAATCTCTATGAGGCGCAGTCCCACTGTGTTTCAAGCTGAAATACAAGCCATCATTGACTGTACAAATGTTTGTCTTGAAAGAAACTATAGGTTTGCAAACATCTGTGTTTTCTCGAACAGTCAAGGAGCTGTGAATGATCTAAAGGTATTCACATGTAGATCAAAGTTAGTGTGGGAATGCATTCCTTCTCTGAAGCAATTGACCAGTAGGAACGAAGTTACATTGTTCTGGGTGCCCGGCCATTGTGGAATTGAGGAATATGAAATTGCCGACAATCTATCAAGACAGGGTGCAGCTTCGAGCTTTGTTGGCCCTGAACCGTTCTGTGGTGTTCCTGAGTGCACTCTCAGGATGAAACTGAAAAATTGGGAAATGTCCATGGTAGAATCCAATTGGAACGCCACGGATACATCCAAGCCAGCGAAAAGATTCATAAAACCCAGTCTAGCTAAAGCCCGGGCTATACTGAATCTTATTAAAGGTAATCTTAGGGTAATAACTGGCCTGATGTATCACGGCGTTCACTGCCCAAGTAGGTATCATCTTAAAAAGATAGGAAAAATACAATCCTCTGAATGTCATTTTTTTAAACTGAAAATTAAACTTCTGAGCATTTACTCTGCAACTGCGGAGCATTGCTTAATCAAAGCATGTTAACATTCGGAAAAGGGTTATTAGAGCCCTTAGAAATTTGGCAAGGTAGTCCTAATGGGGTAATAGACTTTATAAAAAGAGTTGTGCCCAGTTGGGACAGTGTGACACAATCAACCAATGTCCAACACATCTCAATTATGGAAGGACATTTGATGAGCACCAAATAAAATATGGGTCATACCACAATATTCCTAAATAATGGAAGCAATGGTTAAAAGGCTCTACAGATTAGGAAAAAAAAGTGTCTGCGTTCGATTCCCGGTCAGTCCAGCATCTTTTCGTAATGGAAATTTCCTTGACTTCCTGGGCATAGAGTATCATCGTACCTGCCACACGATATATGAATGCGAAAATTGCAACTTTGGCAAAGAAAGCTCTCAGTTAATAACTGTGGAAGTGCTCATAAGAACACTATGCTGAAAAGCAGGCTCTGTCCCAGTGAGGACGATGATGCCAAGAAGAAAAAAAAGAAGAAGAATTAGGTGATAATTGTGGGATGAATTTAAGCAATATTTAAAAAAGTATGTGTTGTTCATTTCCCAAAAAAATGGTAAACTTTTTTTTGTGGATGTTAGTTGCTTACGTATTTGAACTACTGCATTATATATTATATAATCTAGCCCACGGCTTAATTATGTGAAGCCCGCGAAAAAAATCAAACTTAGTCTTGGGCAGGATTATTGAAATATTAGGTAAGGATTATCACAAAATCTTTAGAAATGTCCTCGACAAAATAAACACTGAATCTGGAATATAGTTATAACAATGGTCAAGGTATGACTGATTCAATAATAGTATTAATATGATTCATATTAATACTTAATATGATAAATAATAGTATTAATAGTATTCATATGAAATCCTAGACAGCAATTTTATACACTCCTGAAGAGGATTCTGAAAGAACTCTATGCACATCTTTTTTCAGAATCTGGTGCATGATTCTCGGCAATCATAGGCAAGATTTTCGCACTACTATTCAAGGAAGGCTTTCAGGCACAGGTTGGATTCTGACGGAATTCAGGGCAAGATTCCTATGCAATACTGGTCTAGATGAGCGCAGTTCTCCCAGAATCCTTGATAAGATGCACAGCAGCAAGTATCTTTTTTCATTTTTTCATAAACAAGTCTTTTTATAGACTATCGTTTTGGCCCGCGATTCAAAAATGTTGGGCCTGACAATGATTCAATAGTACAAAACATGTCTAAGCTTTCTATAAAAGTTCTATCACTCCACCGTGAAAGCGTTTACCCAACTATAGAGATTTGCACATAAGTCATTTATTCCCGGTAAATGCACGAGTCCTACACAAAATCTAAGTAGGGGAAGACGGGGTAAGACCGCCCGCCTAAGCAATTTAATTCACATGTCAAAATCAAGAATCAATGAATCCTTTTTCGATGCAGCATGTCTTTTTTTGAAGCCTTCGGCATGATCAAAAAATATTACAGGCTTTGTATTTGTAAACAAATATTTATTTCTTGAAGCTTGAAAAAGTGATTTCTTATCAAGATTATTTTTAGCGACGGGGTAAAACCGCCCACCCACGGGGTAAAAGCGACCACCTCGATTTTCGTTCACAATTTTGCGAAAAATTTTATCAGATCCCTGTTATTCTAAACAGTATATTGTTTTATGAATTCTACATTGATTAAAGTGGATATTTAATCATTTTAAGAGTAAATTATATCAAAAAACTTAGATATATACTTATCATTACTTTAGACATCCATATTTTTCAAAAATATGCGAATTAAGTTTGTATTTTTCACAAAATTGATTTTATTTAACTTGAATAGTAATGTACAACGTAGTTACAACTTTTAAAATGGTTTAGACATTATATTTGGTATACATTAGGGGTGGCGGTCTTACCCAATCAACAGTGGTCGGTTTTACCCCGCTTGCTTTCACAAGTAGAGCCTTATTTCAAAGCTAAAAATTTACAATTCATATATCACTTCACTGAAGCATATTTCACATTTATGTTAAGGCTAAGTAGCCCGTCATTCGTTTTAGCAGCAATGATGACTTTGCAGCTTGCAATTTCAAAGTGATAAAACTCAGTCTTGATAGTTTATATTGGCTTGAAAATGTATCACTGTACGCGCTAACATGCGTAAAGTATGCTGATACTTTTTCAGCTGTGCCAGTGCAAAACAAACTGGTTTTCTTTGATTCAAAATCGTGAGATGAATTAGCAACAATCATCAACGACGCGTACAAATTTCAATGACGGCCTACTTCGCCTTAAAGCATGGACGGGTAATTTGTTATGTTTTGACAAAAAAATCCCTTCCGAAACCCTTAAGTGAGCATTTGTTAAAATTAGATCAAATTCAGTATCTACAAGCAAAAACTTTGTTTTTGACATTTGTTATGAAAAAAATAATGTTGGTATCACCCTTAATGCTTTGAAATGTCAAAAATCTTGTGTTTATGCAAAGTGCTTGGTGAAATTTCAAGAAAATCGCCGTTCTCACGCCAAACTAAAGGTGGTCCGTCTTACCCCGGCGGGCGCTCTTACTCCGTCTTCCCCTATTAAGATTTTTGGGTGTACTGAGTGCTAAATAGTTCTATACATAACATCCAATCAATTCAGTGCCTACCGCAAAAATACCCCCGATGTTATCACGTTCCTGAAGCGATTCTAAACACCCGGCAGCGCGCAATAGACGTCACCTTCATGATTGTTATTCTCGACTGTAAACATATTCAGACAAACCTGTTCCAATTGCGACGTGATACTTTGGTGCTGTTATAATACCGTCTGAAATCTAGCATTTGTGGTTAATGGTGTTGGTTATGGTTGTCTCTAGTGCTGTTCACGTTGCATGCGTGTAACTATGGCGTTTTTTTTATAGTTCAGTGTTTCTTCAGCAGAGATAAATGAAACAACACACCTGTGGCGTGCTTTCAAGAAAACGTCACTTTCCATGCACCTTGTCGATTGTCGTCAAGCCAACAGACAAGTGCGCACCTGGTGACGGGAATGCCGTGGAAACTTTCTCGAGAGTCAGCGACTTCATCGCCGCACGCGCTTTCCGAACAACAAAGAAACTAAACCCCGTTTCAGGAAGTAGTTAGTTCGAGCGCAATGATGCCTTGATGAAAGAGGGAAAACACATAGTAGGGTAGGTATACCAATTATGGATGCAATATACCAACAGTGTGAATAAAGATCAGATATTAGCCGCGTTTCTGAAACGTATGCATGACTTGTTGATGTTAGTTACTAGTTTGAAGTCTTGCGAAACAGACATAATAAACAGTTTTAGTAGAGAAACAAAAAAAAATAGATTGGAGTACCTTGTCCTTTTAATTCCGCCCTAATAACAATTAGGGTGGAATTGTAAGGTACAAGGTACTCCAATCTACTTTGTTGTTTCTCTATTGAGATTCTGCTCAGAGGATTTGAATACAAAAAAAGTAGCTTTAGTAATAAGCTGACTTCAAGCTTCTAAGTTTCTAAGATAAATCCGTTGTCTTATGGGAATACTGCTCCTGGCATACACCAGGAATAAATAATTAATCGAAAATGTGACGAAATGTTGTGAAAATTCAAAATATGGTAAAAAACAGCTTTAATGGGGGCAAATTTGTTACTCACCAGCTAAATTCTTTCGTTTGCTCTTACTGACTAGGCGACATACATTCATAGGTTGAAGTAATTTTACAGGACGAAAACGTAAATTTCGGTACGGGTTTCCTTGAGCAAAATGCTAAGAGAGTTGCATATGTGTGAGACAACATATGGAAATGTATATTTTTCGAAGCGTATTGCATGACTATTCTTACCAAGGCAGAGTTGTCATCAAAAACAAATATTTTTATCATTCCTGTGAAAATCAGCCATTTTATTCTAGTAGCACAATAGGATAAATCTTATTTTGTTCTCATTATTGTCATAATTGGTACAGTCAACTCTCCACATCTCGATGTTCTACATCTCGATATCTCTCAGGGGCGATTCCCTAACTCAAATCTACCTGTTCTACGTTACTAGAAATTGATATTTTGGCGAATTTACTATCTAATTCAAAATACAAATGATTGAAATCGACTATTTAGGCCATTCTCTACTACGCATTTGTTGTGAAAATTCAAAAGTTTCTATACGTAGAACAGGTAGATTTGAGGTTAGGGAATCGCCACTGATATCTCTCCCAAAGTCGATGATTTTTGCGGTCCCTTCATTCTGCATACTTTTTTGCTCTCCATATCTCGATATCCTCCTTATCTCAATGTGATTTTCATTCCCGATTTTCTCTTCGTATGTCGATATGCCTATTATCAAAGGTTACTAGACTAGACGACTGTTTGTTTTTTTTTTTATTTTCCTGGTAACGGAATGGTTTTCAATCTAGGATTCATTAAAAAATTGTTCAATGTCTCGCTCTCTCCCTATCTCGATATGGTCCCTTCAATATCGAGATGTGGAGAGTCGACTGCACTATTGCTATAATTGGTACATCTACCCTTAATGAACAAACTTCGCTGTAGACAGTGGACGCGTCGGATGATAAAAGTCAATGAATTACAAGCTCTCATTCGATTCGAGCTTGCCGTTACATGTACGCGTGTGTGTTAATAGACCCGAGCAATGACGTAGCTTGGACATGCTTGAAATAAATGGTACTTTCCCGTTTTTTTGTCACCTGTTTTTCGTTAGGTTGGGTTAAGTTAGGATGATCCATTTTATGAGTATATTTCTTGATTTACTTGAAGCTTGCCCAATTTGGTTGAATCACTATACACAACTAAGTAGATATAACAGTAAAACGATCCAACAAATTTTCGGCAGCGGCGTGCCATAACGCTAATTGAGCAATTCAATTATTTGATTAATTTGGACGCTTTCATTGAAATGCTTGCAAATGATACATCAAGAAATAGAAAAATCAAGCGTTGTAAACACAGCTAAGGCCCAGATAGCCGTAGCGGTAAACGCGCAGTTATTTAGCATGACCATGCTGAGGGTCATGGGTTCGAATCCCGCTGGTCGAGGATCTTTTCGTAAAAAGGAAATTTTCTCGATTCCCAGGGCATAGAGTATCTTCGTACCTGTCACACGATATACACATGCAAAAAAATGGTTAATCGGCAAAGAAAGCTCTTAGTTAATAACTGTGGAAGTGCTCATAAGAACACTAATCTGAGAAGCAGGTTTTGTCCCAGTTGGGACGTAACGCCAGAAAGAAGATGAAGGAGAAACACAGCTAAAAGTATTCTGTAAATTTCAATTTATTTTCATGCACATATTTGGAGCATTATTTTTCAACCAATCACTGAAAAATACATTGCGAGAAAAGTTTGTATTGATACAAATTTTTTTTTCGATGCTTTTTAATGCTCTAAATGTATCTGCATGTATTTCGAACCCACCGGTCGAGGATCTTTTCTGGTTGGTACTTTTCTCGACTTCCCAGAGCATAGAGTATCTTCGTACCTGCCACACGATATCTACATGCAAAAATGGTCATTGGCATAGTAAGCTCTCAGTTAATAACTGTGGAAGTGCTCATTAGAACGCTAAGCTGAGAAGCAGGCTCTGTCCCAGTGGGGACGTAACGCCAGAAAGAAGAAGAATGTGCATGTATTTTGATTTAATTTTCAATCGTATTCCGATTTCAATTCGTGTATATTTGAAAGCTAATCGTTTTACATATCGTTTAAAATTCATTCTTTTTTTGCTGTGAACGTCAAAATCGATTACCCGGAAAACCTCAAGTTCAAATTCATATTAGAAAGTAATATCTAAAACAATCTTTGCAAACTTTTGAGAAACTTTTAGGATTTTGAATCAATCTGGGTAAAATAAATGTTGTGTACAAGTAGGTCTTTTGATGGCAGACACACTCTGCACGCAATTTTATCATAAAAGGTTTTCAACCAATGATGAATTTAGGCATGTTATAATTATAGTTTACCACTTTTAAATTAAATTTTGGGTGTTTGTAATACTAAAAGTTCTTCTTTTGCATTCTTCAAGAAAATGTATTTAAAAGGACGAGTTTAAAAACTAATAAAGTAGAGTTAAGCAAAAGTTTCTTTTTATGATAATTTTTGAGAATATTGCAATTTAATCTATTTTGGGCAAATTTCTGACTCAAATTTATTGTGGATTTTTATGACAACTCTATTTTACGATGTGTGGAAGGTATTCTTGACACAACAACATCGATATTTTGTATTTCTGTCATCGAACTTTTACATCTTAATAAAACAAATCTCAGGGTGGCTTGATTACCGGTTACTGCCCAAGTAGGTATCACTTAAAATAAAATTGGAAAAAAATCCAGTCCTCTGATTGTCGTTTTTGTCAAACTGCAAATGATACTGCAGAACATTTGCTCTGCAACTGCGGAGCATTGTTCAATCATAGAATGTCAATATTTGGAAAAGGGTTATTAGCGTTCTTGGAAATTTAGAATTATTTTGTCTCGGTAAAAAAGAATAATATCTAGGCCCTTCACACTCGGGCCTATTCTGGGCCTTATCACATTTATGTAAACTATATTCTTGTTAGTTATACTTCATGAGTATTTGTGCAAATCTAGTTTGAATTGATCTCATAAATCCAATCTTCACTGACAATTTGCATGTGTACAGGGTATATACCGGCACAATTCGACATCTTTATGCATTAATTTGAGAGGCAATGATTACGGTCATGACACCATGCAAAACAAAACATTCTGAACAGTGAGTGGAAAATAACCAGCCAAGCTCATTTTACCGGCTGTTGGAAACAGGCTTAATTGCAAATATGATGTACTGTTCGTACATAGGTTCAAGTTGCACAGGAGTAGTATACGTGAGTCCTTGACGTTAAGAAACAACGAACAATATATGACGCACACGCACAGGCCCGGTTTCACTTTTCCGTAAATGTTATAACTGGCTTTCCAACATCCGCAAAGCTTCGAATGATGGTTTATGCTGTGGTGGTCTCAAAAAAAAAAATGATACAAAAAACGACAGACCACGAAGGCCGGTTGCAGCGTTTGTGCCTTGTGGAGGTCAGTTTTCGAAGCTCGTCAACCAGCAACCTGTAATATTGCCTTATACAGCAAATCAGTCCGTTGCCTGTTTGCTTTGGTTGTGCAATCAATTGGCGGTCGATAAGGTTTGCTTGGTCTCTGCGGAAGATAGAAGGGCTGTCGTGGTGGTGGGTGCAACATTAAGGTGGTCCATATTTGTATGGCAAATATCAAACCGTAAAAATTTTAAGGTACGCCCCCCAAATTTGTTCATTTTGTTGTCATATGAAAAAAAATCTGCGCAGCTAGATTTTTTTTTGTGAATTTCAGTTTATTTTCAGGCACATATTTGTAGCATCAAAATATACTGAAATGTCAACGAACTTTCTCTTATTTTTTCAATCTAATGCACTTTAAATTTACACGATCTTGTAACATTAATGCATTGCCATCAAGTTGAAAATTTAACGTGATGCTGTAACAATAGATGAATTTGTTTTTTTTTTCATTATATTCTTCAGTTTACTTTACATAGAAATTTAATATTTTTTATCTGTTTGATTTGTTGGACTCGAATCAATGGTGAAATAAATTCATCGACATAGCCATCTGTGGTCGAAAACAGTGAATCAAATTGTTATCGAAACCGGCAAAAACGAACAACAAAGCAAGCGCCATCACAATCGATTGTCCCAACTTTTGCGGATTGGCATACAATCTTAAGAAAAACAGTTATGACAAACACAGTGGGCCACACACTTGTTTTATGATTGTTAATAATGTGACAATATTTACCAGTGTTCTTCAAACAAACTTCATACTCGTTTAGTCTACCACTCAGAGCTGTAGGATTTCGGTAAAATTTTCACAGTAGCTCATGGGTGTCCAAATGAACAAATTTGGGGTGTGTAAAATTTGATGTTTGAAGTTTGATCCTTCTGGGCCATCCTAGTACACTATACATGCAATATACCTACCGTAATTTGCCAAGCCATGTTTACGCGGTTTCATTCCTACGGGTTGTCCCTATTCGAACAGGTACTCGTACCCATGTGCATGACGTATAAAACACAACGTGGCCACCGCACTTGGGAATGCCACCGATGCGAAAACGTATTTACGCTGCCACCAAGCAACGGTTAGGGGTTCGTGCAATTATGGAGCTAAATCAATGAAGCGTTGCGGTGGCGGTGTGCTTCCATTGTCATCGAACGTTTGTTTTATGTATAGTTCTGTTCTAAAAAAACAGACTCGAAAAGTTCGTCAAAAACTATGAGCATTTCTCAGATTAACTCATATCTAATTTTGAATTTTTGCCTCGTCACTTTCATTATTTTGCTTGTGTTCAGTACTTAACGAGGCAGTTCGAATATTTTTGATCAAAGTGTGGAAATCTCCAGAATATTTTTAATAAATCCGACATTTCACTCTTAGTACTTGTAGAACGTTTAATTTATGGATGTACAAAGCGATTTCAACTTTTGTAAACTATCCACTTATATCGATGCTCCGTTATATGGATAGACAGAGAGACGAAGCAAGAATCGAAACAAAACACTACTAACTTGAGTTGATTTCACACTGGTACAAAAACGTCGTAAGTAATTAAAATGTGTATCCTTATGATATCATGTTTTTTTGTGGGAAATAACAGAAGATCTCTAAAATATAAACGCGAGCTGTTTGTATGCAAAATTTCAAGCGATGTTCACGGCGAAAAAAAAGTTAAAAATGGGATTCATTTTAAAACATTTTTAAAATACATATTGTGATTCTTCTTAATTATTTTTCTCAAAATCGTATAAAAGTTCCTTACGTCGATTTGAAAAAGTAATCGAGATTTTTTTTTCAATTTAATTGCTTAGTTTTTTATACCCCTTTTCCCCTTGATCATTTAGATGATAATTGAAAAATCGGTAAAATATTTGTTTCGTTTCAGTCAACCCCTTTACCGTAAGCTTCATTTTTTACCACATAAAAATTCACACCGCCTTATCTAAAAATTACGATATGATGTTTTTTCAAGTTTTCAAGATCTTTATTTAGCTAGGTACCACGCTGGCCAACCGAAATGCTCATTACTCAAAGACTGCGGTACCAAATTGCTTCATTTTTTTTGAAACATACTCACCTTAATGTATTGTTCTGAACACTGAATATTCGAATACGATAAAAATTCTGTTGCCTGACAAATTTACGTGGGCTATGACTACGCGTCGGCCCCCAAGGAATTTTGGAATATCTCCGGATCCAGATGACGAATGATCAATATCGACACAGATTATAAAACTGCATTGGCTGCATTTCATTTTTCATTTATTTAGTTTTCAATTTCAAATTCACTTGGCCCGTCCACCTAAATCGCTGTGCTCCACGCTTTCTTGTACCAACCGGATCCGAAGTGTACATCATTTTTGAAGAGTCCGTCCAGCTTTCGTCTCCTTCTGAGCACTGGGTTCGCCGACGCGAACTCGTGGTTAATCTTTCGTCGCACATATCTACATACATTTACTACAGGTGGCAGAAGACGAAAGATCCTGGTGAGATTACATTTTGTAGGCCCCATTTAAGGCTAAGTAGCCCGTCATTCGTTTTGGCAACAATGATGACTTTTCAGCTTGCATTTTGAGGTGATAAAACTCAGTCTTGATAGGTTATATTGACTTGAAAAAGAATCACTGTACGCGCTAACATGCATAAAGTATGCTGATGCTTTTTCAGATATTTCAGTGCAAAACCAACTGATTTTCTTTGATTCGAAATCGTGAGATGAATTAGCAACAATCATCAACGGTACGTACAAATTTCAATGACGGCCTACTTCGCCTTAAAATGGTGATCGCTCGCAAGTTCTCACAATACAAATTGTCACCTTTTTTGTAGATGTCATATAACTCATTTTTTCCACTTCACCGATAGCTGTTATGTTTCCTAGATTGCGCCTATCTCAGTGATTTAATCCTGAGAAAATTGAGAGAATCTCTCACGTATCGCTCTCTGTAACTATCATAACATGCAGCACATTATGAGCAACTGTTTATCGTACACTGCACAAACTTTGATCAGATCGAGGGGTTAGCAGTGCATGACAAAACCCCTCTAAACAAGCTTCAAACCTGGGAGACACTATTGCTATCGGAAGTTCGGGGATTGTTTATCGTACGAGTAAAGTAAAACACCTATCCCCAACGGTAAACAAACGTAGCTCTCGTTCGCTGCTCCTATTTATCAGACTTGTTACATTGACTATCGTGGATCGCAACAGATGGGATGTTTTTCTTTGCTTGCTTTGATCGTGCTTCATACTCAAATGAGCGCGAATTCTGCAATGCCTGCTCGAGACTGATAAGAGCGACGATGGACGGTGTGCAAAATTGTGTTAAGGATTCTGGCGAACATTTGGAGCCGAGTTCGTTTGAATCCCGCCGGGGACTACGACAAGGTGATGGACTTTTGTACCTGTTGTTCAATATTGCGCTAGAAGGTGTTATCGGGAATGCCGGGAATAACAGCCGGGGTACGATTTTTACGAAATCCAGTCAATTTGTTTGCTTCGCGGAGGATATGGACTTTGTCGGCCGAACATTTAAAAAGGTGGTAGACCTGTACACCCACCTGAAACGCGAGGTAGCAAAGGTTGGACTGATGGTGAATGCGACCAAGACAAAGTACATGCTAGCTGAAGGGGCCGAGCGCAACAGGGCTCGCCTAGGTAGCTGTGTTACGATAGACGGCGATACGTTCGAGGTGGTCGACGAGTTCGTCTACCTTGGATCCTTGCTGGCGGCTGACATAAACATCACTGAAAGTCGGGCCTACTAAGGACTGCACAAGAAGCTGCGGCCAAATAAGATTCACACCCGCACCAAATGTACAAAACGCTCATAAGGCCGTTAGTCCTCTACGGGCATGAAACGTGGACGATGCTCGGGGAGGACTGCAAGCATTTGGAGTCTTCGAACGTGGGGGACGATCTTTGGCGGTGTGCAGAAAACGGTGTGTGGTGGCAAAGGGTGAACTAGCGTTGGGCGATTTTGAATCGATGTTCCGAAAATCGATGTTTTCATTCCGATTAACCGATTTTTTGAATCGATGTTTGGATCACCTGAAATCGGGTGAATCAATTCTCTTCATTCGATTCATTTTTATGTATTCGATAAATATTTTTTTATGCGTTGGTGGAAGAGAATTCAAATTTTGAACTAGCCTTGAAGTAGTAAATCTGTTCGATTGATTTTCAAAATTGATTTGATTGAAAGATGTTGAAATCAAATGCAAATGCATTTGGTCTAATTTCAAATTTTATGAATTTCAATTTGCATTCGATTCGAATCGATTCAAAAACATCGATGCAAACGATTCGATTAAATCGGTGAATCGATTTGACAGTTCAAATGTGAATCGATTCAGTAACATCGATGTTCTAGACAAATTTGCCCAACGCTAGGTGAAAGAAGAGCTCGCCCAACTCTACGGCGAACCTAGTATCCAGAAGGTGGCCAAAGCTGGAAGTATACGATGGGCAGGGCATGTTGCAAGAAAACCGGACAACAACCCTGCAAAGATGGCGTTCGCTTCGGATCCGGTTGATACAAGAAGGAATGGAGCGCAGCGAGTAGGGGGGTGGATCATGTGCGTATCGATTTGGCGAGCGTGGGGCAGAACCGAGGATGGAGAGATGCTACCACGAACTGAGAATCGTGGAGTGAAATTGTTGATTCAGTGTTATCTGTTTGGATGTTAACTAAATAAATAAATAAAACCATCCTTATCCATTATCCGCAATAGATATTTCCTCCGTTGTCTTTATATTTATTGCCTGCTCTATCAGCTTCACTTAGGTGTGTGTACGGCTTCCACTTTCTAGAAAAAGCCCATACAAATAAAAAATGTATGGAAAAAAAGACTACGAAAGGGGGGGGGGGCTATCCGGTAAAAATACCACGTGTTTTATGAACAACTCCTTAACAGTATATGGCAAAATTGTCCGCTTCGCTTAACGTGAAGATGAATCGAAGACAAACTTCAAATTTTCAAAAGCACAAATCTGATGTGTCAAAAGCACAAGCTTTAACGTAGAATGGTAGAAAAACAAAATATCGAATGGTAAAAAATGAAGGCATGTTAAAAATAGGCCAATACAGATAAAATATTCCATAGAAATCTTAATCCCAGTTATTTCAACTTCTATTGTTATTTCCAGTCCAATACTTACAACATAGACATGTATGAGCCTAATGAAATAAACCCAGATGCAACATTCTGTTTAATGTGCAACCATGAAAAGTACTGCACACTGCACGTGGTGGCAATAGGTCCATTCATACTCGCACATATACAATACACATTAATCAGTTCATCAGACGAACGATTGGCTTAACCTAGTTCGCATTCGTTGGTCGTGTGTTGTGCTCATCAACCTTACTGGTTGGCTATGCCCGCTGCAGAGATTGCGAATTTGGTTGTGTTTATATTTATTACTTTTGTGATGTAATTCGGTTGCGTTTGTATATTAATGTTTTATTCATTTTGCTTCTGCATCAGGTTCGAAAGATATTCCGATGGCATACACTGTACGCGTAAAACGTGATGGTTTATAGAGCTCAATATCACACTATTTATAGTGATAGGTTAACGGGTGAAGCACATCATGATCGTATGAAAGTTTTTATAGTTCATAGGTGACCTGGAAATTATCAGACCGCACTTAGTGGTCGATCAGAGATTACATTCATAACATACGCCAGTATATATTTACAGTAACCCCACGCAGTTGAATCACCCACAATTTATGAATCAGCTGATTTAAGAAGACAAAATTATTATCAAACTTATCACAAAACATCACAGAATCATTTTTAATGATAAGCAACTCATAGTGTTCAGCCATTTCAAGCCTTTTTATCTCAGTTAAAAAGCTCTTGATCGTGGTATGAACCAACAATATTACTAAATTATTTTTGTAGCTATTTGGACTGTATTTTTTGCCAACTTTGTAAGCAGTGTGGCTATTGACGCTTAGCTTGAAACGACGTTTAAAAGTTTGTTTTAAAGATTTTTTGTGAGAGATTAAGCCCAAGACAACTTTTGCTGAGGCTTAGGGTAGAAGCACCGGTTTTGGCCATACGCCAGTTGTAGCCATAGTTGATTATACACCCTTTAACATAGCCAATCGGTATGAAACCTTTTGTGTTCAGTAGATCACATTCACATGATAGAGCTGCATTCATTTACTCGTCCAAATTGACTCAAAACATAAGAAAAACAATAAATTTTCCTTTTAATTTTAACTCCCATACACCTAATTTAGCCAGGGCACTCGTAATTTGGCCACTCTCATGAGAAATCAATGCGATTGGCCAATTTAGGAACCAAGGTTAAATCTCTGGCTGAAACTGGTTCTGTTGGCCTATATTGACCAACGGGATTTTCAAAGCAAAAAAATGTTTCTAGTTCAGTTTTGATATTAACACAGATAATACGGATTGAAAGCTTGCATTTGACATATTTGTAGTATAAATACGGCTTCCCATTTATTTTTATTGATATTTTCTCTTAGGCTGGCCAAAACCGGTGCTATTACCCTAAATGATTCATAACTGTGGGCCCAGTGTACTTCTTCATAAAAATTGAAATCTAGTATCAGAAATTTCCACCGTTGTATGGGCGATACCGATTTTGAATCGCCGATGCCGATAGTTTTTTTTTATTCCTTTATTAGTATCATTTCAAACATTCCATTCATTTCTTCACACTTAGATTTTTTTCACGAGCTCGGCTGTGCAGATTTCGGTTTCCTGATTTTAACCGAGACTCAGCTAACAAATTGTCCGGTTGCTTAGCAACGACGCACGATTTACTGATACTCGGCTTTAATTTGCTGAGATCCCAGGAAATTTGTTTGCCGACTACTCGGCTGTGCGGATCTCGGTTAAAATTAGCCGAGATTCGGCATTCTAAATTAAGTGTTCTAGGTGTTCTGAGTTAGAAAACACTATCATCCTAATTTGGTAAAACTAAATTAAATATTTATTACATTTTGTTAATAACATATCACATTTCATTTTCTATAGCAGTTCAGTATTTTTACAAATGAGTTGATTTCACCTGTCCAAAAGAGAAAAAAACACTTTCTTAACTTAACCTTAGCCTTTATCGTGGCAATAGAAGTTTGTAACGATTTTTATCGAATATTACTATTAATTTTATTCGACATTTGTTCCAATGTTTTCTTATTGAATATTCTATGTAACTTAATAGTACTATAGCAGGGAGGGAGCTTTCTTCCTGCTATAACAACAGCTAGTCCATATTAGTACAGCATACAGCATACAGGCTGGCCTGAAAATTTGCTCTCAAATAAAAAGTTTGTTCTTAAGACAATCTTTCGATTTTCTGTTTTTTCCGCCCTAACTCATAAAAAATTGAATAATATTTTATTTTTATATGGTTCTATGCGATGGAAATTAGATCTTAAATTAAAAATTTCATGTCAAAAAACAACAAATTGCCTTAACTTTTCCAAATCTCAATAGTTTTTTTTTTGTAATTTTTGGAAAAGATTTAGGGTGCCGGTACCAATGGTTGTAATGTACCAGTAGATTGGACTATGGAATAAAACGTAAATTTTTTGATAAAATCGACATGTGCTATTTTTGGTGGATAGATCGCCTCTAGTTTAGTCGATTTTCCAAATTTCAGCTTTTTATTTCATCAAAAAGTCATATAAATAATTAAGTTTATGCAAAAAATTTGCTCCCTTGCACCAATAGTTGCCGTCGTGTTCCAGTAGTGGATCAACGGATGGAAGCAGTTTCTAAAATGGATGTATAAAAATGCAGAAAAGTCCCAGAGATGTTCTTAATGCTTCATTCGAAAGATATTAGTTGCTGCTCGAAGGAAAACATGTTAAACCTGTGTAAAAATTTGCCTTTTTGTTTAAAATTCCTTGTATAATTCCCAAACGTCTACTACTGAAGCACTAGCGCAACTACTGGAACACGTGTACCAATAGTGGCTCAAGTGATTTTATGTTAAAAAATTAGTTTTATTACTCTTTTTATATTTTTCCAATATAGTAGAGGTTGAAATCTTTCTGTTGACGCCAAAAGATCTCTGCTAAGGCTTTTCGTTATTTTGCTATGATTTTTTATAGCTTAGGTAGTCCACTAATGGCACCGGCACCCTACTTGAATAAATAGCAATCGAATCACCATGACATTCTGAAAATTTGTTTTGAATTGATCTAGAAATCTAAAAAAGAAACTTTTGCTCCATTTTACTCTGCTATATGCCTTCTTGTGTTTTGTCAAACCCAACCCCGCCGGTGGCTCTTTGTAAGTCGAAAGCGTCATATTTTTCGGTTCATGGTCGCAACGCTATCAATAGCAGATCGCTCTGCCGATAACATCAGCAACGGAGAGTGAAACTTTTTGTGCTACCTTCGCGTTGTGATTCAGACTGGAACAATAAAGAAGGATTTTAACCCTGTTGTTGTAGTAGTTGTTGCCTTTTGATAGTGTGGCGAACCGTGCTGCGGAAAACGTCGACTCCGTAGTTTGCCGTAAATAGAGATTGTGTGAAAGCAGATGATACCGTTTTGAACATAAGAAGAAAAGACCAGTGTAACGTCTTCATTAAATGTTGCAAGCTGCGTAACGTAGTCGACAGATAGTTTGATGGCTTAATTGAAGTAGCAAGTTATGAGGGAACAATAGCTTTTTTACCAATACATAAAGAGCATTTTTGCATAGGTATCGCAAATCTTATTAGATACCCAAATTTTTTTGAAAAAAAAAAGAATCACCTGAAAAAACACGACTGGACCACATTTAGTTTAGGCTAGTTTTACCTGCGTGTTTACCAACTGAACTACAAAATACAATAGAAAATAGGCGTATTTGTATATTCAAATAATCATTTAAATAAGCTCAAGCTTTATTATTTTGTTTAAACAGAAGTTTTGGAAAAGGAACATGACTCATCCACTTTAAACAGTTTTTATAATATTCGATGCTTTCGATATTTCATATTACCCTTTACATGGAAGGATGGGTCACTGCTTCTATGGAAAGTTCAAACGCATGTAAATGCCACACAAGGTCATGACAGTAGAGGATGGTAGACAAGTTTATGATAGCAAGAACAAAACGACAACGCATTTAGCTGTTGATTTTTTTTTTCAGTAACACTGTTACTGTTTAGTAACACAAGTCGTTTTAAATTCCTACCGCTTTACGTTTGACTATAATGTCCATAGTTTTTTAAGAATGTTGATCATAATTCTGATATCTGCATATCAATCTGACAGAATCTTACCTAGTATTATTATAAAATCAGTTTAAGAAATCGGTGAAAATCATTCCTCGGAATCAGTGGGAATCTTACTGCATATTTTGTGAGTGTACTGCCCAGTCCAAAAAGAACGTAACGTAGCAGTCTTAAGATTAATTCTAAAATCTTGCAATGGAATATGTAGGGTCTAATATCTAAGTTCGATTGTAATCCATGCTAAAATTCTGTGAAATCCTTCTAGAGATTCTGTGAGCAGCAACAAATTGTAAGAACTTTTTTCAGTGAAAATTATGCCAAGGAATTTTCAACAATGTTATCTAAGATTTTGTTGGAAATCTGTCTAATTTTCTGAGAATATTGACAAGAATACGTAAATTCCGTGAAACGAAGCCCAAAATGATAAGAGAACCTTTTTCTATTATAAAATAGGTTGTTGATATGCTCTTACCTCAAGTTTATACACTTATCAACGGCCCAGATGTAAAAGAGTCTTCAAACCCTTCTCGGGCCGTTGGGCTGCCCTGGATTATACACTCAAATCTTCGTTAACTTATGATCCGTGATTGAATATCGTGTTATGTATACAATTTTCAACTTGCCGTTTTTTATGTTGGAATGCATTCTTCAAAATACAGGTGGATCTCGATTTTCCGGAAATTTTATCAAACGGGGACTCAATTACCCGGAAAAAATTAACATTTGTGTCAAAGAATTTTGTAACCATCACTAATAAGATTCAACCGATTTGAGATGTTCAAATACAGGATTGTTTTAGAGCGATCTGAATATTCACAATTGCCCATTATAAGGTATTTCCACTATGTTTTTTTATTATAACAGATAGAATAAAAAATCCTTAGTGAATATTTTTGAAACGGTTTTCGTACCAATTTTTTTCCTTACGCGTACGTTATGTACAATTTTGAACTGTCGATTACTAAGAATATCAAAAAATACGTCCATTACTAGACTGTTCATTTAACCAATTTAACTTTATCGTAGAACAAATGGTCCCACGATTGAGAAACTTCCCCTACGGATTTTCTTCGTCTATCATTGGTGACCATGTCCCCTAGTTAGGTGGCCTGTCAACATTATCCGGCTGCATTGCAGTGAGAATGCTTCGTTTGTTGGGTAGGTACCATGGGTACTATTGCCATTTAGCCCACTGAAAGCAACTTCCTACGGTTGGACGATTAGTTTATAAGACTACTATGTACGTACTTCTGTAGTAGTTTCGGAAAAGCAAAAGGAAGTGTTGATGCCGAGGTCAGAGTTGCTAGCTGACGGAGCAAACCTACCAACTGTGAGAAATATGCCGGCGTCAACGGCGACGACCGATGACCAGGGTCACGAGAAATTAAAAAAAAATCGCGCAGCAGAGAAGTTCTTTGTGCGAATGGATTCTTTTCGTTCGTCGACTGGTTATTACATTATTATATTATGGTAGTTATTCACTTCTCTGAACACACGTCCACCGAATTGGAAAACTAGCCATATGTGGGTAAAGAGCATGGAACGTCTGCATGCTTCCTTAGAAGTTGCTTTTGTGTGGCACAAGGATGACCTCGAACGTGTTGTGGGCTATATCATTAAGGTAGCTAGACCGCTGGCTGACTGCTATGGCACGTGGAATAGAACTTGTTTAGAATTTTTAATCAGCAAACCGTAAGTGGGAATATACAATGACGGGCAAAATAATAAGACCTTAAATATGTATTTCTCTGAAATATTGTTTTTTTTTTTATGATAATCATTGATTTTATTACCCTTTCAATCAATTCACTCAGTTTGTTAATAAAATAATGATGAAGTCAATAAAAATGAATAAAAAACTTATTAATAGGATAATTATTGGGGTCGCACAGCAAAAACAAAGTCATATGTCATATAAAAATTCATAAGCTAATGGAATTGAACTTGTTTAGAATTGTGAATCAGCAAACCGTAAGTGGGAATATACAATGAATGACGGACAAAATAATAAGACCTTAAATATCATTGATTTTATCACCCTTTCAATCAATTCACA
Organism: Aedes aegypti; assembly: GCF_002204515.2. Taxonomy (NCBI): domain Eukaryota; kingdom Metazoa; phylum Arthropoda; class Insecta; order Diptera; family Culicidae; genus Aedes; species Aedes aegypti. The sequence goes on from NW_018735347.1 coordinate 121,388, forward strand.
CAGTTTGTTAACAAAATAATGATGAAGTCAATAAAATTGAATAAAAAAAACTTATTAATAGGATAATTATCGGGGTCGCACAGCAAAACCAAAGTCATATGTTATATAAAAACTCAAAAAAGTTCCCATTCTTTTCATTATTTTTATGGAATGTACCCTTTCATAATTGGTACTGCAAATTAAAAGCTTTTCCTTTTTACAAGTTTGTTTAATTTGGTGAGACACACAAGTTTGTAGATTAACATTTACCACAGACAAATAGACGGCACACTCTCATCATTGTTCATCGACCAGCTTTTTAACGATCGATTCAAAAATATGGTAGGTGGCCAATCCACCACCCGCAGCGCTTGCATCGTTTTTGTTCGTATTTGACGTTTACACACTACCGCCATCTGTTGGTCCGTCGGCCAAACACACCGATTTTAGCATTGGGCGTACATGTTATTCTAAACCAGTGATTTCTACCCGTGTAGTTAGTGTGATTGTGCATAAACAAGGCTAAAGGGTGAACACGAAATTATTGCGACACCGAAAATGTCACGCCAATTTTCTTATAATGTTTAGAATCTAACCAATATTTTAGGGTAGTTTTATACATATATTTACTTCAAAAATAAAAAAAAATTAATCGATAGAGCCTGGATTGTAAAATTGAAGGCATTTTCGCTTGATGCCCTTCATCAAAGTCTTTACAGTGTCAGTACCAGTTTCTCAGTTTTTTTTTTCAATTTTCTTAACATGTCCTTCTCGTCTTTGACATGTCGTCCACATCAATCTTGCTCTTGCCGGTGGAAAACTCCAACCCCGGAATTTGCTTAAAATCGGTTTTCATATACGTTTCGTCGTCCATCACACAGCAGCCATATTTTGTGAGCATCTTCTCGTAGAGCTTCCGTGCCCGAGTTTTAGTCGTCGATTGTTGCCGCTCATCGCGGTTTAGGAAGTTCTGTACCTTGTATGTATGTAGTTCAGCTCTCTTCTTTGCATTCTGGACGTAGCTCTGCGACATGCCGATCTTTTTAGCCAAATCACGGCTTGAGACGTTGGGATTTTCTTTAATCATTCGCTTCACCTTTCCCTCCGTCTTTTTGTTCTCCGGTCCCGGTTTTCTTCCAGCTCTTTTGCCGTGGTCCAACGTCAACCGCTCCTGGAACCGCTTCAAGACTGGAGACGGTTGAATGGTGAATGTTCAACATTTTTCCCAACTGCCGGTGCAACAGGTCAGGAAATTACAGGTTTTTAGAAAGAATTTGTTCTTTCAACTCGCATTGGTTCACCTCCATTTTCGTTGAATCGAAAAACACGACTTCGAGTTTGACAGCATGTAAACAATACACATCAATGAGAAAGTGTGCAAAATTTGGTTGATTTTTACCCAATGATAGAAAAGTTATGCCCTGTTGAATGTGTCGCAATAATTTCGTGTTCGCCCTTTATTTCTATAATAGTTGTGGAGTGTGTTCCTGTGGCTCTTGCATCGAGGGATTCGCAGCAGATTCCTACTTTGCTATGCAATTGAATGATAGCAAATAGCTGAATTTGAGAAACTTGGTGAGAGATTTCCTTTTTGCCTATATTATTTTGGTGGTGCATTTGCGTTTGGAGATCAAAAACGTCGGGGAAAGAAGCTAGCGGCAGCTCAAACAGGGTGAGATTGGGGAGACAGAATCATGACCAATCGTGTTCGGTCTCGCTTAGTGCGGTTTCGGCAAAGTATCACGAAGTGCGTCGGTAGTGTTTGTTTACTCGATTCTGTTGCGGGGGCAAAAGACGGAGTCAATGATCAATTGGTCGCTTGTCGCAAAATTGGCCATGCATAGTCTTTTTTTTCTCGGGTCGCTCGGTTTATGCGTTTTAGACAGTTTTTTTTTCCGAGTCGGTCGGCATGCGTATCCTTTTTCCTTTTTTTTGGATAGTTCCGATGACCTTGGAGGGATCGGTTCTGCTTTTTACCAAGCAGAAGAAGGTCATTATCGTCAAACGCGTTATCATTTCAATTATTTTTTTTTACGAGAATCAATATCGCTCAAGTTATAAATAAATCATTGCTTCTTTCTTTTGATTGCCGGCATTCAAAAGATTAAATTAAAAACAATTAAACATCAAATGCTCTGGGTTCATCGCTAGTTTTTCAGGCGTATCCTGACCTACTACCTTTCCCAAAGCCCAACTCCGTAGCACTACTGAGGGTGTCACTGAGACGGAGGCCTCTCGTTAAGTAAGTGCTACATCAACAATTCCTGCCCCAATCCCAAGTTACGGTAAAGATAGGCGTGGCCGGGAAAAGCCATATTCATGGCTTTGGTATTCTTGTTTTAGATTAGATCAAGGTTTTTTTGAGGTTTGATTGCATGATTCTCGGTTATTTCTTAATCTCATCTCTTTGTTGATTCGTGGTCTATCTTTGGCGGATATCTGTAGTTATCCTTGGAAGATTCCTGGGATGTTCCTCAATAGATTTTTGACATAATATTCGGATTACCGGATATTACTCACGGATTTCTGAGATCCATGCATGTGCATTATGTGTTATTATTCACAGATTATAAACTTCGCCCTTGTCGGATTTAAGGCATGGTAATCGAAAGGGTCCTGGCAATATGTTGAAGGATTGATTACTGGTAATATCTTTGACGAGAACCTTGGGAAAGCTTTGGTAATTATTATTGTTTAAATTTTACGAAATTCTTGTAATGGTTGCTCCAATGACCATCTCTATTGGAAATTTAGTCAGCAGACTCGTAGTATCAAGTTAAAAAAAATAGTTGAAGTTACCCGAAAACATGATTATGGGCGTAGTGATTGTATCACTACGTGTATAAAAAGCGAGCTTTTCTCAAGATATGTGTACTAAACACACAATGCGGCCAGTCTTGTTAATGACTATAATTGAATCAAAGCCTAAACCTTCATAAACATTACTTTGGCCTTTCGAAAATTTTCATGGTAACATTTTAAGGGGGCCGTGAGGGGGCTTGTAGAATCTCAAAGGGGGTCGCCACTGTCCTAAACCGACTGATGTTCAGGTAAATTTCAAGTAATTTTAGTGAGATGAATCTGGCTTCAATGTTTTCAATTGAAACGCAACAAAAAATGGAAGCAGATTGATTTTGTTGAGATCTTTCCTGTTTATGTCACAAATCCCTCATGTATGGAAGCTGTCTCGGTAGCACTCGGCACTGAGTTCAAATTAATGTAGGAACTATTACAAATTAAAAGCATTTGTAGAGAGGTAGCCAGATATGTGTAGAGGATTGAGTCTACCGCACATTTTGGCGAAATTTGCAATGCTCATCTTTGCAACTTCACCGAAGATTTGTGCAAGTGTTCATGCTATGCTATGATAAAACTGATTGATTGTTTTCATTTCTTTTTCTCAAATTAAATTTGTGTACCAAATTCATAAATTCTGGAAGGTGGCCGGTATTGGGGACAAGCTTGAAATGTCTTGAAGTCATTTGATTTTTTGAAGCCCCATTGAATGTTTTCACTTCAGGAGAAGTGATAAGTAGCTTATTCAATGCATCTTGAACATTTATATGGGTTCTTCGAGCTAAACTTGGCCTTCAAGATGTATATAAAAAATTGGATTCACATTTGATGAAACAAATTTTAGGATGATATCATTATTTCAAAATATGATTGTTTTAAATCATTCTTGTGTGTTTCTATTAATATTTTATATTCAGAAGCATTGGTAATTTGGTTAAAATATAAGGCGAGGATTCTACCCCATCATCCCGAATGCCATTATCCAGAACTCCATTTCCCCGAATGCTACACCTAATACTGTTTCCCCGAATGTACAATTACCTTGAATGACATTCCATTTATCATTCGGAGTAATGGACCATTCGGGGTGATGGTATTGGGGCAAGTGGTTAATGGATTTCGCATAGTTGGGATTCTTCTAATCCTAGAGACTTTAAATTAAAACAAATGAGGTCGTATATATTTTTTAGCTTGACTCCCACCAAATATAAGCAGTATGCTGAAATTTATTTTTATGTAAAATAAAGAAAAAAGTACAGAAGAAGTTTTTGAAAAACGTCGTCTCACTTGTGGGGAAAGTGAAAAGTTTATCGTTTTGAACGATAAATTCAAAAACTAACAGTTATATTCACAATTTCTTTTATTGAGGCGTTCCAATGAACAATAACATAAGTAACATGTAAATAAATAAAATTTTATTCTTGTTAGGTACTTGAATTTTCGTCTGTCCAGTTATGTTTATTTAAATGATTCGACAACATTCTAACTGCAACATCTCCAATGTTCGTTCTTAAATCATAGGAAACATATTAATATTGTAAAATTTGGCTACCTTATTTTTAGAGAAGTTCCATGATTTTGCCATGAAAATAGCTTTTAACGCTTTGAGTATAGTGTTTCTTGAACTATCAGTACGTTCTGTTGTTCTATGATAATTGCGATCCTTGTATACTTATAGAAAGAGAAAACACAAATTGAATGTCTAATGAGAAACTTTTCACTTGCCCCACGTAATTAGAAAATTGGCGGTGTTTTAATTTAGTTTTTTTAGATCTATGTCGAATTTATTCTAAAACTTTTTTTATTGCAGTTTCAAACTGTCAGAAAGGACAACTTAGGAGGGGTATAGAAAATTATTTTCCGCAACTTTTTTCCGCTGAAAATTTTAAAATAAGATTGCACGCCGCCAACTTGTTACGGAGTGATAGTTGACAGGTTATCAATCTTTCGCTCTATTATGCAATGATGGCTGAAAAATCTCAGAAATCTTTTACCTATCGTAATGTTCTCAATGGCCTCAAAGTTTTACGCATGAGTTTAAAACGGTAATTCACATATTCAGGTAATTATACCAATTATTATCACTTACCCCATTTACCCACTTGCCCCGCGGTACCTTAATAGAAGTTTATGGAACAAGTTGCAGAATGATGATTTTTACAGCACGAGTCGTAAATCGAAAATTTCCAATTTTAGCGTTACATAATTAATGGACGCTGCCTTAGTAATCTTTTTTGAGTGTAATATTTACTTAAGATTGCATAAAAATTAAAAATTCCGTCAGTTTCTGAAGTCCATATTTTGCATCAATTTTCATATTATGGATCAAATTGTGACATATTACGGATCAGTGTGCAAAATCAAGATATTTTCAACTCATTGCATTTATTTTGCATGATTTGGCAAAAGTTAACAAAACGTCACATATTTCTGCAAAAAATTGCAGTTTCGGTGCTGGAAACAAGGTTATAATGACCTTTAATGGACAGTAGACAAAACGAATTAGGAATGCATTAATAAATACAACCTGAAAGCTCTTTTCAGATAGTTTACACTTTTGAAAATCCTGCTATGACCATTAAACCATGTTAATTGTCCTTGTTTGGAAGCATATTTGAACTCTAAATGCTGACGGCAATTCTTACAGAAAACGACCATATTATGAAAGCTGTGTAGTACCAACTCAACATTTGTCACAAACTCCGTTATTTAGTAGTTGAATGTTGTGTTTAACATTACAAATGGTAGAAGACAAATAGTATGATTTAGCAAAAAAAGTTTTACGCTAACGTGTATGTTTTGATCGAGTTATGCGATGTTGAACGCCAAAGAGATCCGTAACTGTGGGTTATCCGTAACTGTGTGGCCATGGTATTCTGTATGGATTATTATCACTCTCAATTTTTCAAGCTCAAAGCAGGCGATCTAACTAATGTATTAGAAAAAAAAAACTATTCAATGTTTGCTGCGATGCAAGTGCGCAAGCAGACAATTGTCTCTACTCCAGATATTCACAATGATTTTACCATATTTGTGTATCCAGGTATTAATTATAATTATAAATTCGTTCTTATAAAAGTTCTAATGTCGTAGTATGACTAAATCGGTCCATTTCAGTCTTATTCTTGTAACTCGCTAAACCGCGCTTGGTGATGTGTGGCAAAACACGTCAAATTATTTTGTCACGTTTCAGAATGTGCTACTTAGTGGTGAAGGCATGAAGACGTTAATTATATACATATACTGTTGACAATTGAGTCATCTTCGTCATCTGCCATGCGGGACAACAACTGGTCATTAAAAGTGGCTTGATCAGTTCCCTACCATAAAATTTCTACGACTAATCTCTGTCACAATAGCCCTTTAAGGTGGAGATGAAACTTAAGCCAAACTTCAAATTTTAAAAGCACGGATTTGGAGAACCGAACACCCATTTGAGCTGAAAACTTAATCGATTGGTCACCACCAGCTAGTGATCAATCGATTAAGTTTTCAGCCTGAACGGATGTTCGGTTCTCCAGATTCGTGCTCTTGAAAATTTGAGGTTTGGCTTCGATTCATCTTCACCTTAACAATTGCGTCAACAGAGTAATTATTTTTAAATATTTATTTTTCCACTTTATATAATACAGTTAACTCTCCCTTACTCGATATTGTGTATCTCGATATCGAGTTAGAGAACCATAGTGAAAGTTGGTTTTCATGGCTACCTTGATGGTCCCTTGGATCATGTTTGCACTGGTTTTGCGTTCCATAACTCGATACCTCGATACCCTAACTCGATGGTCCCTTCAATATCAAGTTAGGGAGAGTTGACTGTAATTACACTATTGTATAAAGTATGTCATATAAATTACCCATATATTTTTCTTATTTTTATGATTACATTACGTGTGTTTAAGACATGTGCCGATATTCTGTGTTTCTTTGTCTAAAATTTATAGATATAATACATTTTTTTTTTCAACATAAATATTATTCATTCTCCAAAAAAACATTTGTTTAAACTTTTTTGTAGGTTATTCGATTCGAATCAAGATTCATATCAAAGTTCAATAACTTCTTGAAATTAATTCTTCAGAAACTCTAAGGATTTAAAGTCAATTTGAAAATCTGACATGTTCTGTACATTTACGTTGATGTATAAAATTGCTGGAAAGTTTACAATATTAGATCACATCAATAGTTTCAATTTATTTTTTATTCTTCTTGGATATCTAATTAAACATATGGATTTAAAAAAGTTTCTTCAAAATCCAGCATGGAATCATTTGTGGAAAAAAAAAATTAAAAGCGTAATCAATTATTGAATGATAAACACTTCAACATTTAATGTAAAATCTTCTTGTTCATCTGTTTCATTGCATTTTGAAAACAATCTTAACTTCAATTTAAGTCATCCAAAAAACGCCATTCTCTAATGATTAATGTATTTTAAAACATTTCTTGAGACTGGAATAATTTTGTAAAACCTAGAAAAACCTGGAAATATCCTAGTTTTGAGAGACACCCTGTTATCATTCCGCAAACAGATTTACAAAGCATTATCGTTTCATAACTTGCTATTTCCATGAGTCGATGGTCCCTTAGATATCGACTTATGGAGGTAATAATTGTAATACTGCAGTAGGCAGTAAATTATAGAATAACCATGCCGTAAATAATAGAGAAAGTGATAACTTCAAATAAATTATTTGCTCATGTAATTAAAAGCAGCAATCAATAAATGCAATTGAGACTGAAAAGCATGGCCGCAATCAAAATCCATGGGCAGGTAAAGCTGCATCATTAATCCATTTACGGGTTTCTTCTGCATGGTCGAACTCCTTACGTCACTATGAAACAGTAATGGTCATAGGGCGCCATTCGCAAATTACGTAATGCACAAACATTTTTTTTTCATACAGCTGCGAAGGGGGAAAGGGCGTAAAATGTTGATTTTAGCATACGTAATAAATGAATACAGTCTGGGTTACGGGGATAGAGATTAGGAAATCCATAAATAATGAAACATCTGCCATAATTCGAAAAGCGATTGTTACACTACTTATTATTTAGGAAATATTCCCCTATGTTTTCTTGAACTTGCAAAATGATGAATGACAACAATAATCGTTGATAAGGCCTTTTAGAGAAATCTGAAGCCCCGATATTGGCTGTATTTCCGGTCGATTAGTGCCAGTTATCTAACCATTCGTCGGAACAGAGGGATCTTAATAGACAGACACCAGTGTATTCAAAACACATTATCTTGTTTGCTGTGTTTGTGGCCCGATTGCATGGGATACCGGATTGGTGGAGAACACTTCATTTGCCTAGCAACACTATTTTTCACTTTCCATAGCGGCTTGAGATTGATGGATCCAGCAGCAGCAGGTAACGGCAACAGCTGAGAAAAATGATTATGATGGAAAGTGGTTTCCTGCAAATATTTTTTGTTTGTTTCGGCCGTTATGCTATGTCAGTGCGTGAACATTTTACTTTCGATTCTGTTTCAGTGCAATCTCAACGGTTAAAAATTAATAAATGAAGCACACCGGTGGAAAGTGGTTATAGAGCTGCGTAGGGGTCGTTCTTATACCACGTGGGCATAGAACCCTCGATTTTGGATCCCATCCTCGTCGCCCTGGACAAGCGTGAAAATTCCATCAACTCCTGACACCCCCCATTTTCCACTTGGACTTAATTTCAAATAATCGTGTGAAAATACATGAAATTAGTTTATTTTTACAGGAGCCCTTATTTTACACTTCACATCAATTTAAACATTTTTCTTGTATGTCTAGTTTCTTCAGCTTGACACTAATGTATACTTGAGATTGTATACACCTTGGCCAGATAAAATTCAAGAAAAACGTCAAAACATGCCAAAGGTGTATTCAAGATAATTTCGAATCATAAAAATGCAATGAATTCTCGAATGCGCGAAAAATTCAGTGCTAAAAAAGCAAATACAAATTTTATAAAAGGCTACGTTTGATGTTCTAGGAAGGTCATAAATTTATAATAATGCCTAAAAAATTTCCTGTATAGGGAAAGTGTACCAGTTATGGCCATAGTGGTTCCCTATTTGGCCAAATGTACAATTTCCAAAATTTTCTCATTTTTAATATTTTCGAATGTTTCAACATCAAGTTATATCGTATATCTAACTGCTGAAACACACAAAACCTTTTGAAATGTGGAATTACTCAAATTAACACGTATGGCGAAATAGTGAGCCACTATGGCCATAACTGGTACACTTACCCTAGATAGTTTTTTTTTATTACAATTTTAAACGATCTGCGCATCAAGCTCCTTATTTTGTTTTCCGATGAGTAATAGGACGCTTTATTAGATTTTGTACACACAGTAGCTGATAAGCAATGTAAGCAACCACGAAAAGTCAATAAGTGTTCAACGAATGATTCTGAGAAGCATACAGACCGCTACCGAGTGTTCATCATCGCATACTATATGCACACCAATAGGGGTTATCGGGACAGTATGACGCTTAAGGAAAACGTAATGTTGGGATGTGCAGCAAAAAAGCGGAAATCGACTTGCATTTTAGGCTGGTTTAAGTCGATATTTTTTTAATCTTTTATTAGGGATACCATCTGCTAGGGCTAAGCAAATCAGGACATTTCATACATTTTAAATAGATCGGCAAATTACTGCGGGTGTGTTGGACACTTACAAAATAAATCAAGACATGTCTCGCTAAATCGGTACAGATGGTAACTCTACCCGATACTCGTATCTGGGTCATTTGGCATAAGGTCATTTAGCATAACGCAATAAGGCAAGAAAAGGATATTAAGAATATTGTTTCATCAAGAACAGGCACCATTTGAAGGATAGGATATAGTTCTGGTTATGCCAAATGGTAATTATGCCAAATGGTCCGCTCCCCTGATACCCCTATCTCTGATTGTGGTGCCGATAACGACGTTATCACCTTTGAGGTTGAGATATAACACTCAATACTGATTGTATTGTTAACTAATTAGTACTTTTCTTCACTTTTTACTCGTTTTAGGCTGATGATAAGTCACTGTTGGCCAGATTCTACCACGCAGATAGAGCGCTAACCGCCGTTGCCAGCGAGTTGGATAGCTTCGATGGTCGGGCAGAACCAGTTAGATGCACTCGGCTAGTTGGACGGTTACGACAAGGACAGGTAAACTAGCATGATTTTGAATAAGATTTTTAAAATAGTAGAATATAACAAGATTAGTGTAAGTTGGTTTTCTAATATCAATTAACTCTACATTTAATAAAATTAAAGAGCTCAATCTTTGATCCGTTTTATTTTTTTCTGTAAACCAGAAATAATCGGAATATGGATGCAAAAATCAGATCAATCCGACGCAAAAATGGCCATTTCCGCGAAAAGGGTTTCAGAGAAATGATTATTTGTTTCTCTTTTTAAATTATGTCAATATGCATATCAAACTTTATGATTTTCAGGACGACATAAAAGCAGTTATTTGCGTAACTTTAGTGCTTTCCCCCCATTTGCTACATGGAAATAGAAAAACAAATTATGGCATGTTGCAGTAGGAAATATTAAACCCCCCTCCCCCATGACCCCTTACATAATCAAAGGTCAATCCCTAACCAGTGTTATTCGGAGGCCTACAAATAATCTAATATCGCTTTCGAAACCATATAATTTGATACTATGTTCTGTGTTGTCCACATCCCCGAGGACGCCCGGAAAGCTGCTACAGGGTGGCCATTGTAACATGAGATCTTGTAAATATCTCGAGGGACATCGTCTTGACGAACTCTAATGGTTGACACCCAAATTTATATGGCTCGGGAGGTGTTCCGATTTGGGCACATCCCTCAGGGTACCTAGAATCTGCTACAGGGTGGCCGATGAACAAGCCGATGTTGTATAAATATTTCAAGAGAGACCTTTTTGAAAAAATAATGAAAGGTTAACACTCATATTGATACGGTCACATTCATGTTTCGTATTGGACATCTTCCCTTGGGGTCAGAGGCGCGTCCACGTTCGAGACCATGGATAGGACCAGTGTTGACCAGACTCATTTCCCCGAAATTCGAATTGTGAATCCATGAACTGTTATAACTGTGCGTTGTATTCCTGAGATGGAGGGGGAAGTGGTTGGGCTTGAGTGTTGCACATGGGATCCGACAGTTTCGATCTCGGTGGGCCGCAATTCAAGTTTCGGTGAAATGATTCGCACTCACTCACTCACTCATTTCATTTCACCGAAACTTGAATTGTGGCTCTCTGGAATCAAAATTGATCGATTTTGTGTGCAGTACTCAAGCTTAACCATCTGCTTTTCTATCTTAGGAGGATAGAGCATGGTTGTAGTAGTTCGTGGCTTCGTAGTTCGCAAAATGTTATTTTCGGGGAAATGAGTCTGAACAACACTGGATAGGATAAACGTGTACACATTGAAGCTAAAAAAATTAACCCTATGGAATCTTAGGCTGGAAATGGAAAGTGACTATATATGAGGGGCTCAAACGCAAAAAGGTGTAAATAACATTTTGGTCGGTTTTGAGTTGGAAATAGTAAAAAAAGTCTTCTGTTTCCAAGCTTTGTAACAATATTTTTAAAGTTTTTTTTTTCCAAGCAACAGAAAAAACATAATTCTTAGAATAAAACATTGCTGAAAAAACTCAAAGGAGATTTACTTAAAATTAGGATTTGGTAACTGACACCCCTTTGCTTCTAGCCCGCTCTTTTTTAAGCTAGTCGTTATTACAAGACTAAGAAAGCTGTAGACACTCATTTACAGAATTTAAAATTCTCGTATATTTCCAGGTTTTCCCAGATTGAATACAAATATAAATCCAACAGGAACCACAACATGAGAGTTTGATTTCTCATTTGAACAGACATTTCTCTAAGGAATATTTCTAAGACTATTTTTTCAATTCCTCGTGACATTACGACAATCAGTGATGCATTTTGAACTGTACGCGAGCTAAAAGTGAACTGAACGCGTTCTAATTTTGCACGAGAACCTAGTAAGCATTGAACTCTCGTTCAAGATTCTGCACCTGCTCGAGAACGGAGAACGGAGAAGTGAACGGGCCCACTTCAAAATGCACAACGAAGCTGAAAACCATAAAAACATCAGAACACATTGAATTCATGGCATTACAAATATATGGAACCATTAAAGTTTCCTAACATCTTTGTTAAACTTCCGCATTCAAATATGTCGTTTATCTACCATGAAGACAGTTTTCATTTTACGTTCAGTTTTTAGCTCGTATGGGTTCAAATTTTTGAACTGCTCATTGTTCAAGCCTACTTGATCCCTCGTTCAAAGGTTTGAACTGGAACGCAAACTAAACGCGTTTAAATGCTGCACGGACGACAAGTAATACTGTACATATCTTACTGTAGTTTTCTTTAACATATTACTCCGAAGATCTCTTTAGGGGTTTGTTTAGTGATTTTGAACTTTCTAAGAAATTCTTCCTGGAATTTCGTTTTAGATAAGAATTCAATTTTGAATATATATATATATATATATATATATATATATATATATATATATATATATATATTCAAAATTGAATTCTTATCTAAAACGAAATTCCAGGAAGAATTTCTTAGAAAGTTCAAAATCACTAAACAAACCCCCTATATATATATATATATATATATATATATGAATTAATTACAGGAATTACAGAAATTACTACGAAGATTTTATTATGAATACGTCAAAAGATCGTTTCATACGTTTTTCAAGGAAGTCCTAAATTCTCCAGAAATTTGTCCATAGACTTTCCTAGGTTTCCCTCCAACATTACCGTTCTTCAAGAATTAAAAATTCTTTCAGTAATTCTTCCAAATTGATTTGAAAAATTTCCCAAGGATGTCTTTAAAAAAATGTTACAGTAATTCATCCAGGGATGTTTCCAGGTAATCAAGGAAATTTTTCAGAGCTTTTTGGATCTTTGTGAAAATTACTGGAGGTAGCGTTGAATTCCTCTGGTTTGCAAAAAAAGAAATCGTTGAGTTGAGGCTTTGGAAAATTTTACGATCATTGACACACGAGTCATAATTTCATCCAATTTATTCGCCTGCATTCATACAACACGCATGGCAACCATAAACGAAAACAAGATAGACACACACCACCCACTGTTTGGCGCCGAGCACTGTGTGTCAACACTTGTAACATTCGATGACTCACATTCATTCTGATCAAGAAACAGTGGCGAATATTTTTTATTTTCTGAGCTATGTTTGCAACCAAAGAGATGTTCAATGGTCCAATAGATTATAATTAGGTTGTAAAAGCTAATATGAAAGAAAATATGAAAGTTATCACCAATTCTATGCTAAACATAAATTACCCGAATGGCTCGATACTGTTGCAGTCTATGAGAGTTGCTGCTCTTGAACGCTCTCGTGCCACGAACCAGACTAGAGAGTGAATGTTTACATTCATAGGGCTCTCTGAATGCGATGTGCCACGAACTGTTATGGTTCGCAAACTGTTACGCTCTCCGAATATGGTTAAAACGGCTTATTCCGATCAAAATCCAAACACTGCTTCCGAGTGAACCAACGAAATTTCAGACATAGAACAAACATAGAACTAGACAAAAACGATAAATAATTTTCCCCTGAAAAAGGCACAATCCCCGTGGTCAAATGATGGGTTAAAATAAAACTCGTTTGAATCGCTCCAAGACGGCGTAGCCGTGAATTCCTCTACGGTACATTCGATTCCTCCACAAATTGTTCCAAAGATTTTTCAAGAATTATATGATATGGATGTTCCAAAAGCTTCTCAAGAATTACTTCCAGGAATGCTGACGTCAATATGGCCCAGAACATATACAGGGTTGGTCGTAGATTTTTTTCAGAAACCATAGGGGGAGATCCCCCAGTGCCGGACAGCACCCAATACCGGACAAAGTCGAAACATTGAGAAATCATGGTCCAATCAAGATGGTGTAGTAGTAGAAAAGAAAGCTATTGTGTAGACTAATGTTTGCGTAGAATAACACATCCTTGAAATATGCATCCCTTTTTAAAAAAGTAGAAAAGTTTGAAAATCTTTAAAAAATTGACGTATTTTCTTAATTTTGAGCCTATTTAGTAATTATTTTGAATATGAAAAAATACTTTGGATCCCGCAAGCATGATCGAACACAATCCTAATTTGATAGTATGAATGTATTTTGTACCATAATTGAAGTAAATATGGACAAATTACAATTTTGGTTAAGCACCTCCTGTCCCTCAGTTTCGGACAGCTTGATTTGTTATATGATATCTTTGTAATTATTGCATGAGTGTCTCAAAATACTTTCATTTTTCATGGGTTCCGTCGACCATGGTATCAAACATGCAATACAATTGAGAAGAATGAACATTCATAACAACATCGTAAAATGTGCTATTTTTCATCATATATGAAAGAGGTTTTTGATAGGCATCTTGCAAACTAAGAAAAACTCAAATTATTTTTGTAAATGTTGCAATTACATTGAATTGGTAATTATAAACTATTTCTATAGTGTACACATTCAATGATGTTCAAATTTACAGAATTCGAGGCATTTCCAGATCGTGTCCGGTATTGGGTGCCACCTTTCAAGATCGATCAATTTGGTACTAAAATACATCATCAAAACTCAATGTCAAAATTCATATTTATATTTTCAAATTTATTTTTGTACACTATAAAAATGATAATATTTATCATAAATGGGTAACACAATATTTTTCGAATTATGAATTTAGTGGCTTAAGTGTCCGGTACTGGGGGATCTCCCCCTACATTGATTCATTCAGAAAAATGCCATAGAGGATTGCTCCATTAGTTTGTCTAACGGTGAAAGAAGTTTCTTTTAACAATTTGTACAGTTAGCTGACCGTCGGACGGTCGGACACTCTCTTTTTGAAATTATTTGCAGCATAAATATTGATCTGAGCCATTTTGTGTCTTCAGCACTTTTATTAACCAATATTTTCTCTACAACCAGGCATGCATATTTTTTGGAACAACATCAACAATAACAGGATATACAATAATATATATCAAAAAAGTCCGAACAAATATTCGCAAGGTACAAAACATTTGCTATGTAAACATTGTTTAAATAATTGGCATATCGTGCAAACTTGTTGGGAGCACAACAAAACTATCGACCGGTCATGTTTCATAGACATTTTGATAAATTTGTGTTGAAAGTTGTTGTTTTGTAAAAATAATTGATCAAAGGTAATGATTTTACTACTCTTATTTTATTTCAAAGTTCTGATTTGTACATTTTACAACACAGAAAAAGGAACGAAAGATTCAAAATAGTGTATGACTATACAAAATATATATTTCTTACATATAAACAGTAAACTTACAACAAAATCTTAAAAAAAAATATTTTTGGCCATATTTTACATGGATTTGCAGTGCAAAGCAATTGCAGCATTCATCTGCTACAAATGAACTGCTCTTATGCAATCTCAAAACTATTGAGAACCAAAGTGTTTCTAGCATTAGCAAAATTTTAATTGTTTTACGATCTTGCGAAAAAATATTCTTAAACTTCAAAAATTGCGCTTTAAATAAAAATTATGTTTAATTACAGGAATAAATGAAATCCTTCTACATATCAATCATATACATAACATTGAGAATCATAGCGAATGTTTTTGTACAAAACTAGTTAATCATCGCAGTACTTGGTACTAACATCATTCTTTTTTATCCTCTCAAACAGCCAAGCATTCATAGCTGACAGCTCTATTTAAAAGGAAATAAACTTTAAGTTACAAACTAAAAATATGAATCAGTGGCGATTCCCTAACCTCAAATCTACCTGTTCCACGAATAGAAATCCTTGAATTTCAGCAACAATTGTGCATGTAAAGAGTACAGATTTGTTAGAAAGGACTATTTCAATAATAAACTTATTGATTTTTAATCTAAATTTCTCGAAATAGTCATTTTTAGAGCCGTAGAACAGGTAGAAAGTGAGGTTTCGGGTCGCCACTGATATGAATAGCATGTTTCGCAGAAAAGTGTTAAGAATGCTTAAAAATTTGCGAAATTATGTTTATCGATGAAAAAACGTTTTGTAACATCATAATGTACAATAATCTATAGAATAGTTTGAAATTTGTGAGAAAAAAATCATTTTTTTTTTATCAAATCTCATTGATTTTTAAAAGTGTCCAAAGTAGCCCCTTCTTTGTTTTAAAGGACACATATTTTTCGCTATTCAACCAACTTTTTTGTTTTGCACATATGCTACGAACATATACAACTTAGATATATGCAAGAATTATTGAAATCTATCCATAATTTTAAGAGCTACAAATCCTCAAAGTTGAACAAGGTGGAAATAATGTCAAAAGAATGGATGTATTTTAATATGTTTTCCCTTTGATGCGGACTGGAAATGCTCAAAACTCTACTGCACATAAACCCCTACAATGAAATAATGAAAACACACTTTGCTCTACATTTTAGGACCGCGTTCTGGCGATTACCAATCAAATTATGGACGAGCTTCTGGGTGACGATCGGGCGCCGCGAGCTTTCCGCGCCAAATTTCCAGAGGAGGTTCTACAGGAAAGTTTGGCTGGACAGTTATGGTTTGGTGCAGAATGTCTCGCGGCCGGATCATCTATCATGAATCGTGAAGTGGAGAGTGGGGTAATGCGACCACTAGCAAAAGCCGTTACGAAAAGTTTGGACAATGTTCGAAACTTGCTGCGAGAGCAATGCCTTCGGAACAACACACCCAACAGTTTGACACTGCGGTTGGATATAAACGATGCCGCGACGGAACAGTTGTATGAAAGTTTGAAAATCTTCGATCGCTTGTTTGCGGAATTTGAATTGCTATACGTCAGTGCAATGGTACAAGTCAAATCGAAGCAGGAGTACGAGATGCAGGAGCTCATATGTGTGCTTTTTTCCGAAACATTGCAACGGGCTCTTAAAATTGGACTTCTTGAACAGGAACAGGTGGATTCGTATGACCCGGCGTTGATGTTTTCCATTCCACGGTTAGCAATCGTCGCCGGGTTAGTTATATTCAAGGACGGACCCCTAAACATGGATCAACCAGCAGATAACATTTCAGAAATGTTTCGACCATTTCGAAAGCTATTGATCAAAATGCGAGATCTTCTTCGGACGCTGACCAAGCATGAGCTCTATCAGTTGGAAAAGCTGTTGTGCACCAACGAGGAAATTAGTCTGAAGGAAGAATTAATCTGTGATGCAAACGAAAATGATAGCAGCGATGTCTTGCCACAGGAAGACCACGTTGTTATCGTTACAACCAATGTTAATACTAGTAATAATAGTGATAATAGTGATAGCCGTGTAGACGATTCTCCAAACGATGAACTGCGGCATGAATCGGAAACTCGGGACAATCGGAACAGTAGTTTTTATAGTAACCGTATTATAGATAGTAATCGATTACATGCGGACGTGGAGGATGATGTATCCGAAAATGACGACGATGATGATCCTAGTAATGTATTGAAAGACAGTCTAGTGACGACAGATTGTGCATCAGGATATTTGATTCCAAATACAAACTTCGGTAACCTACTGCAGACGAATGAAGCGCCCTTAACCGATAGTTTTATCGCAACGGACGAAGAGCTGAAGCTGGGAACCTCTTCAAATGCTCGGATAGAACAGATATTGTCAGAGACTAACCAGAAACTTGCGGATTCTGGACTTGGCACTGCCAACCCAAGCGTAGATAACTCTCCAGAATTAGATACGGAACGGCCGATTACAAGTCGTAGTGCATGCGAATCTTCAGAAGAAGGAGAAATAGACGAATATGATAACGAGGAAGATGACGAGGATAGTGATAACAATCTATCGAATCAACAATTAATGGACCCTGGTTCCAGTGCTGGCACATCACAATCTGCTGGAAAGCCATATCGTACTCACAAACAGCAGCACCATCACCGACATCGTCGATCTAGTGGAAGTATTATGTCGGCTACATCGAGCCGAAAATATAACTCAAAACATCATAAGGCGAGTGCATCTGCTTCAGTCATCGTACCTAGTAATCAAGGCACCTCATCTAAGACATACTCCAACTGTGATACATCACCGTCGTCTGGCAATCAAAGTGAATGCAGCAGTACTAGTAGCACAACCGGTGAATCCTCACAGGACGTGGCCATGGCCATTAGAGCAGCCGGAAGGATTAAATTCAAGTAAGTGATTTTTGCAGTGTTTTATTTTAACCCATTAGGGGCATTAGGGCCATTTAGCCGTAGCGGTAAACGCGCAGCTATTCAGCAAGACCATGCTGAGGGTCGTAGGTTCGAATCCCACCGGTCGAGGATCTTTTCGGGTTGGAAATGTTCTCGACTTCCCAGGGCATAGAGTATCATCGTACCTGCCACACGATATACGCATGCAAAAATGGTCATTGGCATAGTAAGCTCTCAGTTAATAACTGTGGAAGTGCTCATAAGAACACTAAGCTGAGAAGCAGGCTCTGTTCCAGTGGGAACGTAACGCCAGAGAGAGAGAGAGAGAGAGATGGAAGGCTAAATAGTCTGATCTAATATGTCCTTTTGCGTTTAGGAATAATTTTGCTTTGATTGTAATAGTAGTTTACGCAACAAGTTGTATAATGATGATTTTGACACAACGAGTCTTCATTTATGCAAAGAGGCTTGCCGAGTTGGATAATTACGACGAGTGCTGTAAAAATCGAGTTTTGCAACGAGTTACGTATACAATGTTTTCCTTACCACTTGAGGGTATCAGAGATCATATCAAGATGAATTCACTATTATTGTGTCAAAATACAAGTTTGTTGGCATTTTTTACATCTGTGTACTAGATTGCAACCCTTTCAAGCGTCCTGATGTGTTAACTCGGGTAGAGGAGAATAGCAAAAGAATAACAAAATTTCCTATTAAAATAGAATGTTTGAATAGCAAAATTTGTTCTTTGTTTGTTTGAAATAAGAGATAAAATAACAAAAATAATAACTAAGTTTGTATGGCATAAAAACTAAATAATAACATATTTTGCCATTGTAATAACAAAATAATAGCAAAAATATAGGCAACCGTGAATAACAAAATATGTTATTATTTAGATATTGATAACAAAATAATAACTTAATAAGCTATTAAAAAGTAGATCAAAATAATGGTGATTTTAGTTCTTTGACTTCAATATCTTAATTTAGCATGATTGAAAAATAAAATTTTTGCTTCCCTGCTAAAAACGTTTGCTTTTTGAATCTTCAATGAATATCAAACGAATAGTAAAATGAGCTATTATGGCAAAATATGATGTTGGTTTGTTCTCATGAATTATTTAAAAAAAAATGTTTTAAAATATCAAAATAATAACATAATTTACTGTTTACTGGCGATGTTTGTTATTCTTTAGATATTTAATGTTTTTTAGTATTTTTGCACAAATAACAAATTTTACCATGATAGTATATTTTGTTATTGGTTAGTTATTACATGACTTTCAAGTATAACATTCCAATGACAAATTTTGCTATGATTGTATGTTTTGCTATTGATGAGATATTTATGTCATATATTAATAACATAATAATGGTTAAACTAGATATGATTGCAAAATTTGTTCTTATTCTACCATTATTTTGTTATTCACCTCTACCCGGGAAAGTGGTAACAAACTGGCATCTTGTCACCTTTATTCACTGAAGAGAGGATTGACGAAGTGAAATCGATAATGTTACTTACTCCCTTATTCTAGCATACGCTTGAAATGTTGTTTTAACAATATTCACGTAGTAATGTTGATTTTTTAGTTTGAAATTTGTGTTCGTCATATAAATTTATTGTTGTTCATTAGAATTCGAAATAATTGAAAAACATTGATAAAAATGTCACAAACAAAGGGTGCACATTAGACTGATGCAAATTTTGATGTTTTTGCTCCCAAAGGCAATTATGATTAAAATCATTGTCCCGGTGTCAACTATGATTCAATCATTCTCCTAAAATTTGAAGTGATTTAGAAGAAATTTGATTGTACATACGTTATTTGAAGTTTCTATGCAATTTACTATGGAAAAGACAACCCTTTTGTGTTCAGTCCTCTAACTGCTTGTCATAACAATCTATGGAAAAGAGAACAAACTCTTCTCATGTGAAATTTTCCCAGCTTCAACTTTGACGAAGGGCAAATTTTGATGGGGCGTAAGGATAATTTGTTATTATTAGCATAGCATAGACTGACTGTACATGTCAATGCCTGCTACTCCGTGATTAATCGGAACTGGTAAGAATTGCACTACGATCCAAATGAATAAGAGATGAGAGTTTCCGCTTATTCTCGAAGTGCAATTTTAGCAGATCTAATATCATTGATCAATAACGGCGCCGGCCAACTCCTTACCGTCAGTTGGGATGGGGAAGGAATGTTAGGGTGTAATGATTGTTGCTTCTAGAGACCGAGAATACCTCTGCATCTCAACAAAAAACCACGGGAAGGATGTTTAATTGTGAGGGAGGAAAAGATCTGGGAGTCACCATTTATCAGTGATACGATCCATGAAACTTAAAGCTAGTTTTGCATTTTGTCTCGAGAAATGTTTGGTAGAAGGTTTAAAAAATACGTCAACATCCGTTAAGTCGAACCATTCAAAAGATGTTTTTAGTTACGGCGACAAAAGAAAAAATATTTGTATATATTTTAAATGAAACATGAATGATGCCGACACTTGTAGTGACGAACCATACATAGTTTGTTTGAAAATTACATAAAATTAACGCTGTCGCGAAAAAATGCGTCATTATAAGCATGAAACGAGCTCACCAGTTGGTAATCCATCCTCGACTGAACACGGATATCTTTTCGCACTCACACAACGCGAATCGTAAAACTTCTCGGCGTCCCGAAAACGAATCGTCTTGCTTTGGCTTTCCGAAGCACCGCCCAGCAAACGAGCGAATCGAAAAACAAAAACGAACTCCCGGCGTCCCGAAAACGAACCGTCTTGCTTGGGCTCTCCGAAGCACTCCGTTAGGATAATTTGTTATTATTGCTAACAAAGTCTAAACAATGCTGAGATCATCAATCAATTACTTTCAGAGCAACACTGCTTTTTTTGCTGTAGAACATAATAGCCTGGATTACTTTGATCTATCCTCTTCGCCAGGGGCTCCAATGTTGCCTGTCGAACAGTTGGTGAAGCATGCTGCATGTAAACCCACTTTATGATGATGAATAACAATTCATCCTGACGTCCAATCGAAATGTGGTCTTCGACAAAGTTGTTGAAAGATTTAACACGAGAAGAATTTGTTCACTTTTTCATAAAATATTATAACGAAGAGATTGAGGGCTGAACACAAAAGGTTGACGTTTGCCATACTAATCTCCATATAAACTTCAAATTTCTTCCGAATTATTCAAAATTTTGGGAGGATGCTATTTATCATAATAAAAATCGTTTAAACAGGGGTGCCAACATTTCGAAATTTGCATCACTTTAATGTACCTTGCTATTTAAAAAAGGAAGCCACATGCTGTACATGTCGTGTAGGGGAACTGGGGGTAAAATGAACACCCTAAGCAATTTTCATGTTTTCTTGCTTATGAAGCTGTCAGATTCTTTTTCAATTGCTTAGAATCGAAGAAGGATGTTTATGCAATGTAAATAGTTGAAAACTTGTGATGGAATTAGAATTTTATCAACATTATTATAATTTTGAAAATTTCTTTCCACAGAGTCAATGTTCCAAACATGTGGGTAAAATGAACATGTAACGGGGGTAATATGAACATATACTTGGGGGTAAAATGAACATACAATGGGGGTAATATGAACATATACTGGGGGTTAAATGAACATGTAGTGGGGGTAAAATGAACACCTTTGAAATCGAACGGGTTGCGGCATGATGTTCGGCATCTGGTGCATGTTCAATGCATATCTCATGGACAATCCGGAATCGATGGAACGTTTAGCCGCGACCATTTGGATGGCTGTCCATGTATGTCTTTGTATTTTCTCCGGAAAACTCTCGCCATCTGAAATAAAATCTAGTAGTATTCACCCTGCAATGGTGTTCATATTACCCCCATCTTGAGTGGTTCATTTTACCCCCAAAGAATCAACATCTTCAAATAATTTGTTCTACGAAATTAGAACATAATAATACTTTCAATTTCCGTCTACTTATCATAAATACTTTAAAGATATGATGTGCTACGCAGTTAAATAGATGTTTGATGGTTTTAGTCATAAAAACCTTAAATTCCAGGAGTGAAAATTTACATCACATGAGAAAACGGAGAGGCGTACTTTGTTTTTGTTTACTTTTCCAGCTTGTGACAGTTCTAGATCGCGCTAGAGTTGTCGAAATAGTTCCTTAGTCTGAGGATTCAGGATGGTGCAATGTTTTGCATAGATATATATCAGGTATCAGAAGGCCGGCTCCAAAGGCACGTTCCCCACCAGTTGGGAGATTTGTGCCATATTTGAGCCTATTTCATCATCTACCCGATGGGAGAGGAAAGGGAAGGGACACTGCAAACGCATGAGCGTAAAGAGAGCCTATAGCTCATTACCACAGCGGGTTAAGAATAACAGAATGTCCTGAAGATTCAGGCTTCTGAATTCAGTTTCACTTAATAAGTGTTTACCAAGTAATTGGAATCGCATTTGCGAAAAAACTGGACAGTTGCATATCAGGTGATACGAAGATCCATAATCGGAGTCACAACTATCACACACAAATGAGTCAGCACGCTGAATATTTGCCATGTGATAGTTGAGTCGGCAGTGGCCTGTCAACGCTCTGACCAAGAGACTGCAATTCTGCTTTGACAGATTTGTTAAATACTTCGCCACCCTTGGAGATGGCTCAGTAATGTACAATTTTGTTTGACGACATGACTCCAAACTATTCCAATATTGCTTGTGCTGAGTTGCCGCCCAAGCACTTCGAAATTGGAATAGCCGGCTTAGGGCCAATGAAGTCATGCGATGCTCCATCGCGAGCTAACTCATCAGCCAATTCATTTCCAGCGATGGAAGAATGGCCAGGTACCCATACAAGGTTTACAGAGTTGACTGAATTCAGTTCCTCAATTTGAGTTCGAAATGCGATAACAAGCTTCGACCTTGAGTTGGCCGAAGCGAGAGCTTTTATAGCAGCTTGACTATCTGAACAGAAGTATATGACTTTACCCATTACGCGCTGTTGAAGTGCTGATTGCACTCCACACATAAGAGCAAATATTTCCGCCTGAAAAACGGTGCAGTTTCTACCAAGTGAGTAAAACTGATTCAGCCTTAGCTCACGAGAATATACTCCTGCACCAGCTCTACCTTCAAGAAGGGAGCCATCAGTGTAACATACTATATTGTTTGATATACTTCTTTCCAAATAGCCAGACGTCCACTCTTCCCGTGAAGGGAATTGTGTGGTAAATGTCCTGTAAGGAAAGTGGCAAGCAATTGTGAGATCACTTGGAGCAAGGACAATTTTGTCCCAATTCACCAAAAGTGGAAACAACGAAGTGTGTGTAGGGTTGTCCAACATTTCGCGGTAAACCATTCCGCGGTCAACCATTTCGCGGTGTACCATTTCGCGGTTTGTATCATTTTGCGGTTTACCGTCTTGCAGTTAGTACCATTTCGCGGTATGTCGTTTCGCGGTCCATACCATTTCGCGGTGTGGTTTTTCCTACGAGTTGCACTGAAAATTGTTGGCATTATCACTTATAATATTTTCATCGGTGATTTACCCTTCTTTTGAACACAGGCAGCCCCTCAAATTGCTCTGTTAGGATAGATGAAACTTCTCGGTCCAAACCGCGAAACAGTACATCGCGAAATGGTACTGACCGCGAATTGACATGCCGCCAAATGGTACTAACTGCGAAATGTCGTACCGCGAAATGACAAACCGCGAAATGGTATACCGCGAAGTGGATTACCGCAAAATGTTATACAATCGTGTGTAGATCTACGATTCACTGGATTTTTCTCCAGTAGATCCAGTGAGCGCAGTTCTGCTAGTATAAATTACCTACGTAAGTGTTTAAAGTTTTCAATTAAATATTTGTTCTATAAGTGAACATGTGAGCCACAATTCGATTCGGTATTTGTGTTTTACGCACTTAAACAGGAAAGCTTACTATGATGTCTTCATGACATCAATGAACCTTATCCCATATATACTGTTTCCGCGATTCCAATTAGCGTCCCTCATGGAAGGATAGGTGCGTAAGTGTAATTGGGAGGCTCAATTTTTTTGTTCAATTAGCCTTAATCATGCGGTTTTAGGGCCGGGCCCTTTTTTCCCATAGTAGTTCCAGGCTTCATTGATTTTTGACGAAATGGAGATAAATACTATGCAATAGTTACTCAAATATGATTCCACACTAAGCAGATTAATATAAAATTCAACTCGCCGTTTTAATATTAAAACTATTGATAAACAATCAATTTACTTTTGAAAACAACTTTTTTTGTCGAAAAATTTAGCCCATATGCTACTTTGTTTGTTCAAGTACTTTTTTTAAACTTTTGAGAATATGCTTCTGTTCTTTGCTAGACAGCCTCTTATTCAATATCGATTAATTTTCTATGTAAAGTTTTTAACGTTTGCTATCTTTTTTCCAGAACTACTGAAAACCTTCTGCATAGACTCTTTGTCTGTATAGCAGGAGTCGCCGATCAATTACAAACCAATTTTGCTGCCGACCTACGCCAAATGCTAAAAAGTGTGTTCATTATAAATTCATCACCTCCGGAACCGGAAGAGCCACCAGAGTTAGCACCGACGTCAAGTGATAAACCAAAGGAACCAGACCCAACGGATTTGTTTGAATTTCGTGCTAGCGAACAGGATGTAATAACTCCCGGTCAAAACAGTGGAGGGTCGAGTCAAAGCATTTATTCAGCAGAGGAAGTAAATCCAGAAGATCCGCATGACTCTGTTTTTGGATCTCCGGGCACTTCTCCCATACGAGCTTCTTCTGCTCCGCGCACTATGATGACTACTGCAGAGAGTGGAGGTGTGACAGTTAATGTTTCTGTTTCGGTTGTTACCGGTGGTGGCTCTAGCTCCAGTAGGAATGTCCAAGAACGAAGTGTTAGTTTAAGTGAAACGTCGATTGTGGTCGAAAACAATGGTGGAGCCACAGATTCCAATTTACGTGATAGCCACCGAAGACACAGTGCAATTGGGTCCAAAGGCGAGTACGGACGAAGTCGATCTAGTCCGAACAGTCCAGTGAATGGAACATCTGCTGAAGAACGCCGCATGCCGGAGGCACCTCCCCGTTGGATTCCAGATGGAGATGCGCCACGTTGCATGGCGTGTGCCTCTTCATTTACACCATTCAGGAGGCGACATCACTGTCGGAATTGTGGTGGGGTTTTCTGTGGCGTATGCTCGAGCGCCTCTGCACCACTTCCCAAATACGGATTGACTAAGGCGGTGCGGGTTTGTCGAGATTGTTATGTTCGTGAAGTGGGGACCTAGAGATTAGCAGCGCTGAAAAAACTCAATTCTTTTTAGTTAACTATTGTTGAATTTTTCACGTGACGAGTTCTTTTCTTACTGTGAGGTATTTGTTTTTACTAAAATGTAACATGTCTGTTTTATTTGTATTTTACAAAACATAAGACGAAGTAAAATTATCAAATCATGTTTTTACTGAAATTTACGCATCTCTTTTCAAAGCTATCCAATTTTTTAACTGAAGGATTTGTATAAACCAGAGTACCCGATTCTTTTTATCAGTGGTAATCACAAGAATGCTTTATTTAAAAAAAGGTGACCGGGATCATATTTCCCAAAGAAAACTCCAAAAAAAAAAAAATCATTGCAAAAATTAAAAAGAAAATGTACTTCTATTACATTGATTTAACTTATTCTTTAAAGTTTTCGCTTACATATTTTTTGGTTTTATTTTTTGATTATGTAAAATATAAGATGTTCTAAACTTAAAACAAATAGCTTCTGTTGCAATTATAACCGTTTGTGAAGGTGACAAATGTTAGATTGTAAGATTAGCTTTGATTGTGTTTTTTACGGTCCCTCTACAAAGTCCTGACTGAAAATTGAAACCCATCTTGTATCGTTTGTTCAAATTTTTCCAATCAGCTATGAATTCATCGATCATTAATCGTAGAAAATGTGAAAAATTCAGGAAACATTTGTGAAAACCTATGCAAAACGAATCTGGTATGCTTGTAACTTGCTTTACAGTCAAACCTCCATGAGTCGATATCTGAAAGGACCATCGACTCATGGAAATATCGAGGCGTGGAAACAAATGCCTTGGAAAACTGTTTGAGGGGATGGTCATAGTAACCATGAAATTTTGCTTTCAGTATGGTTCCATGAGTCGATATCGAGTCATGGAACATCGAGTCATGGAGGTTTCACTGTACTACGAACTTCGTAAGAATTGCATAATTAATGTGTTCACTTGAATATTTCCAGTTTACATTATGACCATCACAACTATTCGAATACATTTGACAATACAATTAAACCTCCATGAGTCGATGTTCCAAGACTGGAGATCGGCTCATGGAACCATACTAGAAGCGAAATATCATGGTCCCTCGAAACAACTTTCCAAACGATTCCTGTTCCATGAATCGATATTTCCATGAATAGATGGTCCCTTCAATATCTACTCATGAAGGTTTGATTATAGTATCTAATACGTATATACACTTGCAAAAGTTTGAGTACTAATTCTAATTTTCGAAGCATATCATGTTTTAATGTCTAATGCCTTAATTCAAACTAAATTTTGATTAACAATTTGTCGAAATATTCCTGGATCTATCCGTAAACTGTTAAGGGTTGGTATAATAATATGTTTTTCTAGAATGTACCACTTACTAAAGATAATGGCTTACAAGGTTACAATCAAATTCCTTCCATATTTTTGAAGTTTTTCATCAAATACAAAAAAAAAACCTCATATGTAGAAACTCGCATTGCAATTCAAGTGTTCAATATATGAAATACCCGCTTACAGTATATGTCATTCCTTTGGCAATCGGTATCAGAAATGTTTTTAATAAAGTTGTTTGGTCACCGTGCAATTTCATTTTTAGTTTTATAGTATCATGTTCCATACATCATCCAAACCATGTAACCCTGATTCTTGATCTAAACACAATAAACTTGATTCAATACATTCCTTCTCTAAATATTACAAATCATGTTAGTTAATCTGAAAGACTTATGTACAGTTACAGTGGTTTGCGACCATGGTAAAATTCAGTATAAATCATAAATTCATTGACCTAAATCCGTTCTGGAAGTAAGGATAGAAAATTAGCTTCAATTCATTTTATTCTGTTAAATAGCCGAAGGTTTATGTTGGAAAGAGTTATCTGAATTATAGTTGAAAAAGGATCATCTATTGTGCAACATAACACGCGTTAATTGAGCACATTTTTTGGCAAAAAGTAATGGAAATCTAACAAATATAACCTTATTTTTATCTAATCTAAAATGATAATGTGAATGCATAAAAATGCTGAAAACTAAAAATTAGAGTGATATCTTTTTTACGAAGAAAGAAAATGTTTTGTGTATACTTCGAATACAAGTTAGTTCAATAATTTTGTATATATGATGAAAACAAGAAAAAAAGAAAAGTGGTTGAATTTTCTTAAACTTAGAAAAATGTCAAAAGAAAAAAAATCTTGTACCATCAACTGTAGGTATATCTCAAACATGTAAAGGAAACGCATGTCAAATAAGTCAACGCCTGAAATCTGTAAGAGAAGAGGGTGAGTCATAAACTAAGATATATTGTGATTATGCAAGCATTAAAGAAATGAATCGTAAATGCAAAAGTACGAAAGAATTGCTAGAGCAGTTTAATAAAAAAAAGCTGAATATTTCATCAACAAAACCATTTGCCTTTTTATTTTTCTCATTCACTTTTCCTCGCAATCCGAAAGATTCAATTTTTATGTTTTATGTTCATATGGAAGAGAACTACTTGGGCAATTTCATGATTCATTTTGGCATGTGGGGGTTTTCTCCGCCGAATCCATTTGGAATAAAGCGCACTTCAATACGATATATATTTTTTTGTATGGTTTTTAGTTGGAGCTGCCTGACAGCTTAACTTGTCAAGGCTGAACCCTCGGTCTGGCTTTTGCCAAGTTTCCCCTCTGAAGGGGACGGACCTGGTGTAGGGGTTAGAAAACACGCCTCTCACGCCGAGGACCTGGGATCGAATCCCATCCCCGAGATAGTCACAAAAAAAAATCAGTGACGACTTCCTTCGGAAGGGAAGTAAAGCCGTTGGTCTCGAGATGAACTAGCCCAGGGCTAAAAATCTCGTTAATAAAGATAGAAAAAAAAGTTTCCCCTTTACCAGGACCAATTCTCAGACGGACTAGGCTATGGTGCCCACATGAACACTGTTTTTTATTAGTATTGTGACGTGGTAGTTTTTTAAAAACACCCATTTTCCCTTGCTTCTGAGAAAAGGAAGCATTGTGAAAATCAGCAGAATTTTTTGAAATAGTAGTGTAGTATTGTCATTACTTATACTGTCTAGTCGAAATGGTTTTGAAAAATTTGTCATTCAAGTGCTATTCTGATTACTCCTGTTTTTTACGTAAGATTAGAGTCTTAAATGTCAATTGTCGTCAAGTCTTAACAAAATTAGGCTGTTCAATAGTAGTTCTAGTTAATTTCAGGTCTTTACGTTTCTTTATCCTTAAAGAAAAAAGTCACTTTCCTTGTCTGTTCAACAATTTCTCAAAACTAGCAAGTGTACCCTAATGATCGATCTCAGCGTCTTACTTTCCATAGTCATTTTATAGTGAATATTTAAGAGTAAAGTTAGGCTTCTATTACAGTCTCCTACAAGATTCACCTTTCGGGTGCAAATGCAATACTTCACAACGCCTACTTTCTACTTGTAAATTTTGCGAAAATGAAGCTGGAATTAGATTATTTATACCGTTGTTACAAAAGAGGTATTTTTTTATGGCAATGTAAAAACCATATTAAAATAAGATTGTCGCCACTTATTTCTACTCAGTGAATCTACTAGTAATTTCCTCAGAGTAATATTCCCTACGTCGTATATGATTACGATGTGTCTAGCTAGCTAATAGGAAGAGTGGCTACGGATTAGCGTTGGGCAAATTTGTGCAAAACATCGATGTTACTGAATCGATTCACATTTGAACTGCTGAATCGATTCACCGATGTAATCGAATCCTTTGAATCGATGTTTTCGTATCGATTCGAATCGGATGAAAATTGACATTTATGAAGCTTGAAATGAGACCAAACACATTTGCATTCGATTTCAACAACTTTCAATCAAATCAGTTTCGAAAATCAATCGAACAGATTTACTACTTCAAGCTTAGTTCAAAATATGGTTTCTTCTCGACAAACACATTAAGAAATATTCAACGATTTCAACAAAATGAATCGAATGAAGAGAATCGATTCACCCGATTTTAGGTGTTCCATACGGTTCCGGGTCATTTGGCCGAATGCCATTTGGCCGAATGCCGTATGGCCGAACGCCATTTGGCCGAAAGGGTCATTTGGCCGAACGCCATTTGGCCGAATGCCGTTTGGCCGAAATTGAAAACAAAAGTGAACTACAGTTAGCATGAATTCATTATGAATTTCAAAGAACTTATTCAGCTTATTCATAAAAATAGGAAATATCATCATTGATATACATAAGCTTTTTAGTGTTAGTTGAAGAAACAGTCAGAGCTGAAAAAAGAACATCCTAAATGTAAGCAGCATTGAACCTATGCTAGTGGTGATAGTCACCAACAGATGTTTTGGCATCGCGTTTGAACTTTTGACAGTAACTGAAATAGTTTAAAACTTTTTCGTCCTTCTGCAGGATCGGCTTGCTTCGATCCCTCGAATCGTACTAAGTAATATATGTCATAGTTCTGACATCAACAAGTCTTGGCTTCTTCTTTTCACAACGGAGAAACAGTGTACTTCTTTGACGTAAGTGTTCACCGAGTCGTTTATTGCTATATTCAAGAAACGGTGCAGTGTTCAGTTCCCAAGTTGTAATTTTAATCTTGGAGGAGAATGACATCTCATCTACACTCTTAAAAATAATGAAAATCACTCCGAACGTAATTCGCATTATGACTGAATGGCACATTATGTAAGTGATGAAATGACGTAAAAATGGGTTCTCAAAGATGTATTGAAAGAAAAATGTAATTTTACATGATGAAGGACATGAAAACGATGCCGCTATGATTGACATTTCCCGAATCAGACACCATCGTATTTAAAATAAGACACAAATTCGCGTCATTTGGCTCGCTTCTTTTATGTGCATCCAAAAGACGTAGAATCGCATGATTTTTTCGGAGTGTGTAAGTTAACCCTTGAGCTAAAAAAAATATGTTTTGAAAAGAACGTATTTTAAGCTTTAATTAAATTAATTATGAAAAATATTTCCCTCATGAAAGGATAAATCTCTTATGAAAATTAAAATAAGTGCAATGCATATAATAATTAATTTCACCAGTACAACAACAAAGAATTGCCGATGATTTAAAGAAGGAAAAATTCCCAATTAAAATATAAGGTCAGTCATTGCTGATAGTAATGGAACCTGTATAACTAGAAAGAATAGCCTTTGTTTAAAGAAGGAAAAATTTCTGATGAAATCATTAAAAACTCTTGAAACCTTATTACACCATTGGTAATCCAGTGGCGAATCAATCATCACCTCAGAGTTTTAACGTGAAGTGTGGAGATCACAACTTCGTCCTGAATAAAAGGGTCGATGTTATCATTCTCTTGGAGCTCTTATATAGTGACAAACGTGACGTCCCGTCACATCATAAAAATCAACAAATTAATTAGCTTATCAGTTATTGGGTCACACTTATGAATCCTACACATCAGCGTTGTAGCAATTTGATTTTTTGTTCATGATTCGGCCAAACGGCATTCGGCCAAATGACCCTTTCGGCCAAATGGCATTCGGCCAAATGGCGTTCGGCCAAACGACATTCGGCCAAACGACATTCGGCCAAACGGCGTTCGGCCAAATGGCTGGACACCGTTCCATACATCGATTCAGAAAATCGATTAATCGGAAAGGAAACATCGATTTTCGGAACATCGATTCAAAATTGCCCAACGCTACTACGGATCGTTCAGGTTATCAAAAGGCAAACTGATCGTCACCAATAGTATTAATGTTCACTTCGGATAGATTAGTTATTTGAAATGGGCATCAATTCTATTAATGACGCAGAATGTCCGTTGGATCCCATCCGAGATATTATTGAGTCTATGCCATATAAATAATGACGCGGCTTCAAGCAAAAAAATGCCAAAATGTGATACCACCACTACAGGTTACGCCTTTGGTTTCCATCATATGGGCTAATGGATTATGCCCTTCCATCGCGGCAAGGTCGCATAACCAAGGGGTGGGCCAAAAGCGCACTTCAATACGACGCATATTGTGGGCTAATATTGGCCAGTAGCTTAACCTTTCGGTCGTCGCGCGAATTTTTGTAACGCGAGTAGTCGCGCGTTGTACTTTGTACAACACCCTTGGTTTTGCGAATATCCCAGCAGTCTGACCACTAGAAAGATGACGTCTTTGGCAAAATTGTTCAGTAGCTCAAGGGCTATCATTCTTTTAGCCAAGAAATTCGGGATTTTGCCACTAGGCGGCGATGGTGAGCATGAAACTTTCCTAAGTGCTGACCACTTAGGAAAATGGCGTATTCGGCAAAGTTGTTCGGTAACTCAAGGAATATCATTGTTTGAGCTAGCTGATTCAAAATTTTGCCACCAGTCGGCGCTAATGAGCATAACACATCTATTTCGCAAATATCTCAGGAGCCCAGGCTTTGCAGAATTCGCTCTCATTTGAGAATGAAGCACGATCAAAGCAAGCAAAGAAAAACATCCCATCGGTTGCGGTCCACGATCGTCATTGTATCGCAAGGTGTAACAAGTCTGATAAATGGAAGCAGCGAGCGAGAGCCCCAAAGAAAGAGCTATGATAAAACCCATTTTACTCGCTTGTTTACCGTTGGGGATAGGTGTTTTTCTTTACTGGCACAATAAACAATCCACGAACTTCCAATAGCAATAGTGTCCCCCAGGCTTGGAGCATGTTTAGAGGGGTTTTATCATACACTACTATCCCCCCAATCTGATCAAAGTTGTAGCAGTATACGATAAACAGTCTCTCATAATGTGCAGCATGTTATGATAGTTACAGAGAGCGATACGTGAGCGATTCTCTCAATTTTCTCAGGATTCAATCCCTGCAGGAGCCTGATCACTTAGAAAGATGGCGTCTTCGGTAGAGTTGTTCAGTAGCTCAAATTCTTTCTTTGTTCAATCCTTAAAGTTCGAGATTTTGTAAAATAATGATTGTCCCTGATCTTCTGAACAACTTTTTCTTCCACAAACCGACGCTAAAGATGCAATTTTTCGAATGCAGAAATTTTTGGATCCTGATCGCTTAGAAAAATGATCCTGAGATATTTTCATTACTAAGAAATATTACCCCTTCGGCAAGGTTGTTCATAAGATGAAGGCCTAAATGCAAGGAACCTCAAGCTTTAAAATTCGTTCAACTGGTGGCGCTATTGAGCATGCATATTTTGATTGCTAATATCTGAGGATCCCGATTACATCCAAATATAAACTCCTCGGTTCAAAAGTTTAGTAAGTCAAGTACAAACTTGTGATGGGCCACACTTGTTTGGGAATTCTTCCACTAGATGGTGCTACTCAGAGTCTATGAATGGAGAGTTGCGCGAAGAGTGAAACCAAATCTACCTATCGAACTGTCAAACCGTCTACCTATCGAGCAGCCCAGCAAAAAAGGTAGGGGCTGTTTTTGAAGACAAAGAAGAACAATCATTCAAAGAAGTCTCTTCGCGCAACTCTGTGTATATAGACTCTGGTGCTACTGAGTATGCTATATTTTCAACTCAAATTTCAAGGATCGTGATTGCTTAATCATGAAAATGAAGTCTTCAACTAAATTGTTTAACCGTTTGATTCGAAAACGGCGCTATTCAGCATGAAAATCCCATCAGAATGTACTACAGAATTTCAAGTACAGTCAAATTTCTAGTCGATACTCAAAAGATCATCGACTCATGGAACAGATATTCTTAAGAAAGCAGATAAAAGGGAGCATTATAGTAATTATGATTTTTTGTTTAAGTATGGTTTCATGAGTCGATACCGAACTATGGAACATCGACTAATACAGGTTTGACTATATTTAAAAAAATGACGATCAAAATCATTGCCGCGAAACGTGTAAGCCCAATGCTAAAATGACTTTGTTTGACCGATGAGCCAACAGGCGGCGGTAGTGTGTAAACGTCAAACATTACTGAAAACGACGCTAGCGCTGCAGCCTCCAGTTGGTTGCATATAAACGAATCGGTCTTTAAAAAAATGATCGATGGACACCTATGAGAGTGTGACGCCTTTTTGTCTGTGCTGAAATCAAAGAACTGTCAATGGTGGTTACAATTGAGCAATAGGCCAAATGATCAGTATCATAAGATGTTCAGAAAATTAAATGCTCACTGGCGCAGGGTTACATAATTCAAAATATAATTGCCAATAACATGTGAGCACTTTCCTTACCTAATAAATTTGATGAAGACGTCAAGTTTTAGAATAATTGGGAACTTGAGATTCTGTACTTAAAAAAAAATAAACCTGGAGCTCTTTACCTAGCCTGATGGAAATATTTGAATCTAGCAGCCCATTGCAATTTGAATTGAATGTGGAAGATTTTGAGTAGTTTATTTTACACTTAACACGTTGGTCCTTGAGATATCTGTGTTCGAAAAATATCATGCTCACTAGCGGCATCTATTGAAAAAATTTCGAATCAAGGAAGATCATCACATTTAGCCCTTGAACTACTGAACGACTTTGCCCGAAAACACCATCTTTCTAAAAAATCGGGATCCTGAGATATTCGTGATTTAAATATTGCATGTTCACTAGCGCCATCTTGTGGCAGTTTTTCTTGTTAGGTAGCTTATTCATATGTTAGTCCTTGACCTACTAAACAACTTTGTCGATCACATCATCTTTCTAGGTAATCAGGATCTTGAGATATCGGTGTTTGAAAAATTAAATGCTCACTAGCACCATCTGGTGGCAGAATTTCGAAACAAGCAGCCTATCACATGTTAGCCTTGACCTACTGAACAACTTTGCCGAAGATTCCATCTTGCTAAAAAAATCTAGGATCCTGAGATATTTGTGTTCGAGATGTTGCATTGGCGAAATGTCCACTATGTCGGTTCCCCCGGGGCACCAATCCGATGGCCACAGGAAGATGAGGAAACACCAAGGTGTTTTTTGTCCACTGACCAATTGGTACCGTTGTACTGAAGAAATTTGCCGAAGACATCCATATTCTATCTTGCCTAGCTTTGAATTTACTATCAAAATTGCTCCGCGTGTACTCAGTACACGATGCGACTGCTCGTGGACGGACCAGGTAAAAAAAAAAATTACACGAGCGGTCGCACTGGTGTACTGAGTACACGCCTTAAAATTTAGGTTAAAAACACGATGTTTTCGAATACTTTTCGTTGATTTTTCGAAAAATTTCTTCTCTACAAGCAAGAAGAAGAGTAGATCTTGGAATAGGACCAACAGCCGGATCAATTTGAAGGGATTTTCAACGCGTTTTCGACTTTTCGCAAAGTGCGTGTACTCAGTACACTAGGGCGACCGACGGTGGGTTAAGTATTGCTCATTACCTGTTGTGCCCCATTTATTTTGCGATAGATACATACGTCTCTGGCTGTGTCTATGTTTTCACATTATCACTATCGTCATCAATGGCCCATCAAAGTAGGTCGGCAGTTTAGTTTTCAACTAAACGTTGTGAAAGT